>NW_026726245.1:0-93584 GCF_029784015.1 Lycium ferocissimum
AAGAACCAAGCTCCAAAATTTTTCTCTTCTTTTCTTTTCTTTTTCTCTCTTATGGACGAAGGCCTTCTTTTTCTTTTTCTTGATTTTTTCTTTGCTTTTCTTGAATGTTCTAAGGATGTAGATGAATATATAATATCACATGGGAATTAATTAATTCCATGGACTTGGACCATGGTGTGGCCGGTTGGCCTCCCTTGTTGGGCCTCATTTTTCATTTTTTTTTTGAGCCCCGCTCTTCACAAATCATAATTTATAGTTTCGAAACAAATTTTCAAAATTCCAATTTTGCCCTTAGGCCTTCTCCATTGATTTCGCATTCAAGCTTCCATATCCGCCACACACCTACTAAGAAAAATTCAAACATGGCCTTCTTTCTCATAAATCTCAATTATTTCGAGTTTTCCGATCATGCGAAAAGGCGGGATATAACAACTTCCTCCTATATAAGGCCTCGTACGGTGCCATCTGGATACTAGAATGGTAGCTATTATTATAAGCAAACTCAATAAGTGACAAATGATCATCCCAGCTACCTCTGAAGTCAATAATATAGGCTCGCAACATATCTTCTAGCGTCTGAATAGTACGCTCAGCCTGTCCGTTAGTCTGAGGGTGAAATGCTGTGCTAAGACTCACCTGTGTCCCTAATCCCTTCTGGAATGATCTCCAGAAGTTAGCTGTAAATTGAGCCCCTCTGTCCGATATAATAGATGTGGAAACTCCATGAAGTTTCACTATCTCCCTGATGTATAACCTCGCATATTCTTCAGTTGAATAAGTAGTCCTGACTGGAAGAAAATGGGCTGATTTTGTCAGCCTATCCACAATCACCCATATAGAGTCATACTTCCGTTGAGTGCGAGGTAAGCCTGTAATGAAGTCCATATTAATTACTTCCTATTTCCAAGTTGGGATCTCTATCTCCCGTAATAACCCACCGGGCTTCGATGCTCGACCTTAACTCGTTGATAATTTGGCACCGAGCAACAAACTCCGCTATGTCCCTTTTCATGCCATCCCACCAATATAAACATCCGAGGTCATGATACATCTTCGTTGACCCCGGATGAACGGAATAACAGGCATAGTGTGCCTCTCCCATAACCTGCCGTTGTAGCCCTGCAACCTCAGGTACACACAATCTGCCCCCATACCGTAGCACTCCGTCTGGTGTAACCTCGAATGGGGTTGTCTCCTTTTGAAGAGCTGTATCTCTATACTGTGCTAGAATAGGGTCCTCGTACTGGCATCTCTTTACCTCTTCTATGATAAAGGACTCAGCAACTTCTCGAACAGAAACTCCACTATCTCCAGAATTAGCCAAACGGACTCCAAGGTTAGCTAGCCGGTAAATCTCACGAACTATCTCCTTCCTTTCTGGTTGCACGTCTGTCAAGCTACCCATAGATTTACGGCTAAGAGCATCTGCTACAACATTTGCTTTCCCTGGATGGTATAGAATATCAACATCATAATCCTTTAGTAACTCTAACCACCGTCTCTGTCGTAAATTCAACTCCTTCTGTTTAAAGATATATTGGAGACTCTTATGATCCGTATAAATATCAACATGAACACCATATAAATAATGCCTCCATATCTTCAAGGCATGAATTACTGCTGCTAACTCCAGATCATGAGTAGGATAATTCTTTTCGTGCTTTCTGAGCTGTCGGGAGGCATAGGCTATAACCCTGCCATGCTGCATCAATACACAACCTAGTCCAACACCTGAAGCATCACAATAAATAACATAGCCATCCGGTCCCTCGAAGAGTTAGAACCGGAGCCGTAGTCAACTTGTCTTTTGTGAATCGGAAGCTTTGCTCACAAGCATCGATCCACCGGAACTTAGTCGCCTTCCGAGTTAGCCTTGTTAAAGGCGCTAAATCGAGGCAAACTTCTCTACGAGTCTCTCCGTAATATCCTGCTAGCCCCGTAAAACCTACGTACCTAAGTAGGTGTCGTAGGTCTAGGCCAAGTCT
Organism: Lycium ferocissimum; assembly: GCF_029784015.1. Taxonomy (NCBI): domain Eukaryota; kingdom Viridiplantae; phylum Streptophyta; class Magnoliopsida; order Solanales; family Solanaceae; genus Lycium; species Lycium ferocissimum. The sequence goes on from NW_026726245.1 coordinate 1,986, forward strand.
TCTGACCCTCAATCTTCTGCGTATCTACCCGAATACCGTTAACTCCAATAATATGCCCCAAGAATGCTATTGAAGTCAACCAGAATTCGCATTTAGAAAATTTGGCATACAACTTCAGGTGCTGGAGCACCCTAAGTACCGTCCTCAAATGGTCTGCATGCTCCTCTTCTGAACGTGAATAGACCAATATCATCAATAAATACAATAACGAACATATCTAGGAATGGTTTGAATACTCGGTTCATCAAATCCATAAATACCGCTAGAGCATTGGTCACCCAAAAGACATCACTCTAAATTCATAATGCTCGTATCGGTCCCGAATGCCGTCTTCGAATATCCGCCTCCTTTACCCGCACTTGATGATAACTCGACCGCAAGTCTATCTTCGAAAACACTTAGCACCGCAACCGGTCAAATAGATCGTCAATCCCGGGAGAGGATACCTATTCTTTATTGTTACTTTATTCACCGCCTATAATCAATACACATCCGTAGCCGACCCATCTTTCTTTCTCACAAATAGTACCGGTGCTCCCCAAGGTGATGTGCTAGGCCCGATGAAGCCTTTTTCTAACAAGTCTCTCGCCTGCTCCTTTAATTCCTTCACTTCCAGTGCCATTCTATAAGGAGGAATAGATATGGGCTGAGTATCTGGCAATACATCTATAGTAAACTCTATTTCCCATTTAGGAGGAAGACCTGGAAGTTCATCTGGGAATACATCTGGAAATTCATTAACTATCGGGACTGACTGAAGAGTCGGTACCTCTGCTTTCATATCATGCACACGAACCAGATGATAAATATAACCTTTTCTAACCATCTTCCTTGCCTTGAGGTATGAAATAAACTTACCGCTCGATGATGCTGTATTCCCTCTCCACTCTATAATCGGCTCCCCTGGAAACTGAAATCGAACTATCTTTTCTCTACAATCAACGTTAGCATAACAAGAAGCCAACCAATCCATACCCATAATAACATCAAACTCAGTCATGTCTAACTCTATCAGATCTACTATGGTATGATGACTATATATAACCACCGAACAATTTCTATATACTTGCTTTGCTATGACAGAATCCCCTACCGGTGTAGCTACCTCAAATGGTTCTATCAACTCAGGTTCTATTCCGATCCTACTAGCAACAAAGGGGGATATATATGATAAGGTGGAACCTGGATCTATCAATGCATATACGTCACGGGAGAAAATCGATAATATACCTGTGACCACATTCGGCGGCGCCTCCTGATTCTGCCTACTAACCAAAGTATATATGCGGTTCGAAGGACCGCTAGAACTGGAAGCTCCGCCACGACCTCTACCACGGCCCGTCGGTGTCCGAATACTCGCCCATAGGGCGCATAGCTACGAGAGAAGATGAACCAAAGAAATCGATCCGGAGGGCCGAGCCATACCACCTGTACCACCTCCATAAGGACACTCTCTCTTCATATGGCCTTGACGACCGCAAGAAAAATAAGCACCTGTAGTAAGACGACATTCCCCAAAATGGGGCCTACCACACCGAGAACACCGAGGCAAAGGTGGCCTCGACTGACTCGAACCCCTGTTCATCTGTGAACCTGAAGCCTTGGAGCTCTGACCGACTCCTGAATACCCTATGCGGTCAAATCTCCTACCTGTGAACTGTGGGGGTGCACTCTGTGCTGGCTGGGAAGAATATCTAACATGCTGCTGAGGCTGCCCGCCTCGAAACTCACCAGGATAACCAGCCGATCTAGCCCTCTTATGCTGGCCTCTGTCGTGATCTCTATCTAGCTGACGTCCTCTATGTCGATCCTCTACCCCCTGTGCATATGCCTGTACCTGAGCAATATCCATACCTGGCAGAAGAGCCACTGCCATACAGCCATCAATCAAATAACGATCCAATCCCATCACATAACGATGCACTCTATCTGCCATATCAGCTACAATAGTAGGCACATATCTAGCCAACGAATCAAACTCAAGACTATACTCTCGAACGCTCTTGCCACTCTGCCTCAAATGTAAGAATCTATCAACTCTAGCTCGCCTCATCTCTGGAGGCAGGAAGTGGCCAAGGAAGGCCTCCACAAACTCATCCCATACCGCTGGAGGAGCACCCTCGCCCCCTAGATAACTCCCAAGACTCATACCACCAATTGCCTACGTCCCGCAATCGATACGAAGCCAACTCACCGTACTCGCCCTCGAAGCCTTGATTATCCTAAATGTACGCTGTATCTACCGAATAAACTCCTGTGGATCATCCTCAGGCTTTGACCTGAAAAACCTCGGAGGATTACAACTTAAGAAGTCACGATCCCTCAAACTGTCAGATCTATCCGCATGGTCAAATCCTAGTCCATGCCTGCGAGCCTGCCCTGCCACTAATCTGGTCGAAGCATCGAACTGCATCTCTCATGGCCCTATCCTCCGCCCCTGGCTGAGGAGCTGGAGGCTCAGGTGCTGGGGCCTCGGGAGCTGGCGGTGGTGCTGCCCCCTGAACTGGAGCTGCTGCTCTAAGTTCCTCTGGAGGTGGCGGTGTGCGCATCTCGCCGACCGGAGTACAATCTCGGCATAGGCCGGGACGGCCCTAGTAACTCTCCGGGTCCGACTAGTATCTCCTCGCTACCGATTTGCCCTTCCGGGGAAGCCGTCGCTTTCTTTGAGGCATAGCTGAAAACACAATAATTCGTTAGAGAGGGATTATCCTGATAACATAGCTCTATCGCACGATCTAGAGTAAGAAGGAAAAGTGACATCCTAAATGTCCTGTAGCATCCTGTTTATAAATGTGGTGCACAACACACCGATAAACAAGACTCTACTAGACACGGTCTGTAGACATTACGAGGATGAACTGCTCTGATATCACTTTTGTCACGACCCAACTCGATGAGCCGTGACTAGTGCCTGAGCTGGACACTCGTATACGAACCTGTTAGATATAGTTAAACTAAAACTAAGGACAATATGGAAATTTGTAAAAGCAAGCTATAGACTTATAACGTCATATATCATAATGAACCTGTCTCTTGAGGAGTCACAGCTAACCAAAACATAACAATATATGCAAGCCGACAAGGCTGCCACTATATACGGGAATATCCAAAATGAACCATATCGATATAGTTGACCCAAAACCTATATACAACCCACACATGTCTACAGACCTCTAAGAGTATAATAGTGAAATAAGACGGGGCAGGGCCCCGCCGTACCCCTGGATATGCATAAGTCTATATCAAAGGATCCGTACAAAATGACTTAGGCTCGGAACAATGGAGCTCTCCAAACAACGAGAGTAAGTCCTAGGCTGGAGGATCACCAAACTGAGTGTCTGTACCTGCGGGCATGAAACGCAGCCCCCGAAGAAAGGGGGTCAGTACGAGAAATGTACTGAGTATATAAAGCATGAAATACAATAAAGAAGATCATGACTGAATAAAAGATGACAGGAGGCAAGTATGATAATCAAAGATACCAATGCACCTGTGCCTTATGTGATGAGAGTTATGCATATCTATATAATATACCGTACCCGGCCCATTATGGGACTCGGTGAATGAAATCATATACATATATACCGCACCTGGCCCTCTAGTGAGGGTCTCGGTGAAATAATCATATATATATATATATATATATATATATATACCCGGCCCTCTAGTGAGGGACTCGAACAATGCAATGAAACGTGCACGAATACATACCCGGCCCGGACTCGGTGAATGATATATTAACAGCATGCACGAGTAGAATATCATGAGCAACCATATACAAATTAAATCATCATCCGAGACTCAATAGAATAATTAGAATGAACTAACACTGGAGAATCAAAGACAACTATCATGTCAAGTACTACTGAGAACTAGAATTCATTGGAATTATGTACGTTCATCGTCCGCTCGTTTTATGTAATTCATGCCAAAAAGAAGGAAGGGATAGCTTTACATACCTTGAAGCGCGTCTATTCGTCTAAAATCTACTGTCCAAGTTTGTAATCTATAACAAGGCAATAATTACGCCACAATTAGATGAAAGTCATTCTTAACTACTCATTGTAAGCTAACAAACAATCTAACGAAAATCCGGCAACATTTCCCTTATTTTTTATTACTCAGTCCCAACTCACCAACAACGCAAAATAATCACAACAACATCAACAACACATGCAGCCACTAAAATCATACCAAACAGCCGCCAAATATCAACACAAAACAGCCACAAAAATCGTACTAAACAGCCCCAAAATATCATCACAAAACAGCTACGAAAATCATACCAAACAGCCCCAAAATATCATCACAAAATAGCCACGAAAATCATACAAAACAGCCCCAAAATATCATCACAAAACAGCCACGAAAATGATACCAAACATCCCCCAACTTACAATAACATCTAAGTCCGTATATCGCTTGTATATCAACGTTTCCTTCACATATACACCATGTTAAACCTTTAATCCAACTTAATAACATGAATAGGAGGTCGAACTTACCTTTAACAATCGGAATCTTCAAGAATCTAGTTCCTCTTTCCAGCTGCTTGCTTAACAACACAAAGAGAGCGTAGGTTACTGTTATACCTCGCATTTTTGTGCGTATTCGGAAAAATTGGAAATAATTCGGAATGGTAAGAAATAAGGTTTTGATTGGATCTTACTTAATGTGCATGTGATGTCTAAGGAAATATTGACGCGGAAATATTAAGGAAGGTTAAGGGCAAAATTGGAACCTTGTAAATTAGTCCCGTGAATTTCCAAGAGCGATCCATTATCAATTGGGCTTTAAGAAAAAAATGGAAAATTTGGCCCAAGAGAGGAAGGGGGTGGCCGGCCATGGCTTGCCTTGGCCCAAACCCATGAAGTGGTCATGTGGCAAGCCATGTGACCAATTAAACAATTATAAGAGGAATCAAGATTCAAGAAAATTCAAGAAACATTTGAACAAGAGAAAAACAAGAGCAAAAAAAAAAAAAAGGAGACAAGGCATTCGGCTGCCATGGTGAAATTTCACCCCTCAAAATCTTGCTTCAAAAATTATTTTCTCGTGGTATATATACTAATTCAAGGTCCCTCTACAACTTGTTATAGTTATTTCGGAAGATAGACCATCGGTTTTGTCATGTGGATGGTTTGGTGGAGTGAAGAAGCTTGAAGAGAAAGGTAAGAATTCATCCTTTCTAATTATGTTTTGAAGGATTGTTTGTGTTGTAGTATATGTAAATGAGTAGAACATATAGAAGTATGGAAGTTTGCATGGCGGAAGGGCATGCATGTAAGTGGCCGTGTGTGTCCTAGTAGGTAGTATAACTATGTTGAATTTTATGTTACATTACAATTGTGGACATTGTAGAATTTGCATTGGAAGGGAAAGATGGATAAAAACTTGATGAAATGGGAATTTGGCCTATGGCCGTATGGTATGTAGTGGGAAATAATGATGGACTTGTTTCGTTTAATATGTTAGTTGTGTTGCTATGATCCCTATAATGCAAATGGAAGTTTAACGATTTAAGTTTGGCATTAGAATTGATATATGTGTTATATAAAGTGTAGGTGTGCTAACATAGTTCATATGCAATTATGGAAATGCATTGCGTAAGTGCTAGTTGTGATTGTTTTTAATGAATTTGAGAAATGATAATGTGTTACGAATATGTTTGTCGAACAATGGGAGTTTCGGATGAGTTATGGTTTCGGTGGAAAATTTGTATATTTTGCGAATAATGTGAAAAATCATATGAAATGTCTCCAGATGATGTTGGAATAATCTTGATGGGTAATGAATATAAAAATATTGACATTGATTTATTAATGCAAAGTTAGTTTGGAAGTTGTTGCTTTAGGTAGAGAGAAGACTATTTGTGTTAGTAAGCGATTTTAGTCGCTCATATGATGTTGTGGTATGGTTGTTGTTAATATTTGAGCCGAGTTAAATTCTCGGGGTGTCATATTTATAGGGGAGATGCGCGAAATTTCGGTAGCAAATACTAAACCCAAGTTGGAAGTTTGAACCTCATGAATAGTAACTGGTAAATGTGACCATTTGTAGGATTTTGACGAAACGGGATTGGAGTCTTGACGAGCTTAACAAGCAAGAAAGGTATGTAAAGCTCTCCTATTCTTTCTCTTGGCATGTCCTAGATATAATAGGTTTGAATTTGGACCTCGGGGACAACTCTACTCTTCGGAATCTACGTCCGAAATCGCCCCTTTTTCATTCAGTGGAATTGAACTAATTAGGTTGCAAATACTTAGAAAAGCTGACTAAACCTCTAGAATTTGTGTAAATGAGATCCTATTACCTTAAAACCCTCATAAGTGACGTCATGAAGTTTAAAATACATGAGTTATGTTCGCCACCTCATTTGACCCGAGGTGGGCCCACTATTCCTGAATTTTTCTTTATTGTTCCGTTTGGCTTATTTTTGAACAGAAACCAAAGGAAACTCTCAATTACTCTTCTAACTACTAAGCGACAATTGCCTTAATTATTTTAATGAGTCTTATACATACTTCGAAATATGCAACGATTTCGGAAAGAATACTATGACATGAACCATCGCGATACCTGAAAGATATATACTATGATTACCTCTCACTTTCTTTTATATGATTTGTCATCTGAATTATGCTATCGAGTTCCTGTAAATGTTTTGTATTTTGACATGCACAAATAATCCCAGAAGTTTTAATTTGATATAATCCCCGCGGCATCCGAAAGGTACGTGCTATGACTATCGTCTGATTTCTTTCCTAAATGACCTGCCGCTCGGATTATTCTGTCGAGTCTTTGTACATATTTTATAATGCATAAGTTTCTCACTACTCCACTCGTGGATGCCTCAATGTTTCCTTCACTGAGCCCGGGCCAGGATATGTTATCACGCGTATTCCACTGCATTGTTCGCCGTGCCTCGGTGTGAGGGGGGTGTATATATGTACATGGGTTGTGGTGTATGATGTGCCATGTACACACTCGATATGATATGATATGATATGATATGGCCATCTGATATGTTATGATATGTGCACATTTCTGATCTGATATGATATGTTGTGGCGCCAGTGTCGGGGGCGACCACTTTCTGTTTGCCGAGTCTCCTGATGGGAACCGGCTATGGCATGTTTTCTGCTATGCATTTGCTTATGTTTTATGAGTAAGCATTTCTGATACTCCGGTTATTACATTTATGTTCTGTATCCTCTGTTCAGTTATGATTCTGTTTATCGTATTTTATGCTTTACATACTCAGTACATCTTCCGTACTGACCCCCTGTTCTTCGGGGGCTGCGTTTCATGCCGCGCAGGTACACCCAGATGGCTAGAAGACATTATAGAAGACGTTCCAGCGGCATTGGCAAGCTCCTTTTGCTCCTGGAGTGCTGCCGAGTCAAGTGTGTATGCTATACGTTCTGGTTATCTGTTAGAGACTTTGCAGACAGAGTTGTGGGTTCTGGATGTCAGTTTGTGTATCGGCCCCACCGCCGTCATGTCATTCTATATTATGCCATAAATTCCATATGATTACGATTCCGTCGATTTGTAAACTACAAAAAATATTTCCAAAAATATTTGTTGTATTTATCATTTTTGTCTGATTAAGAGTCCGAAAGCTTATGCAGGTAATAAGAGTCTGTGGGTTCGCTCGGCTCCGAATATGGGGTCGGGTGCCCATCACACCCTAGTAAAATCAGGGTGTGACAAAGTGGTAACAGAGCACGTCTGTCCTAGGGGTTGTCTGCAAAGTCGTGTCCAGTAGAGTCCTGTTTATGGTGTGAAGCGCGCCACATCTATAAACAGGAGGCTACGGGGCATTTAGGGATTGTTGACCTTCTTTTCGTCTTAGATCGTGCGATAGAGCCAAGTCATAGGAAAATGAAATTCCTATATGTGGGCTTTACATACGATGGAGGAAAGTAAGTGATGACACGAAAGCTACGGAAATGAATTTTGATATATTTGTTTTGTTACTGGAAACTGGAAGTTTTGAATAACGGGGATGCGTTATGTAACTGTATGTTCTGTGAGGCATCATCAGAATTTGATGTGTACAGAGTTTGAACAACAAGCATGATAAAAGAGATTCTGCTGAAATTGCTAATTAGAATATTTAGTCAGATACATCAAAAAGGGGGAAAAGAAAATATTGTAAGTAGACAATAAATGAGACGCGCTGTTCAGAAAAGTTATGGATTTGGGTATGCCGTGAAAAATGATTATAGGAAAGACAGTTAACAGTTTGAAAGATCGAGACGAATCACATTCAATGCTTAGTAGCGGCAAAGTCTGTTAGCGGATTTAGTGACAACCGACAATCAATTTTGCGGTGAATTATTATGTAGGGGTGGTAGGTGAAGATCTAAATAGGACAACGCCCGAAATAATTATAAGTAATGACGACGAGGATATATTTGTTACTATTGAGGAACTGGGAATCTAGGACGAAAGATGGAAATTGTGGAATACGGAGGGTAAAACGATAGAATATGGAAAATAGGACGTGTTATGGAAACGTCTCGAAATCGTAAGACTTCAATCGCCCCAGATATGTAGTAAAGGTCATGTGACCAAGTGGACACAATTATACTTCATTCTCATTAAAGCATCGTATCTCACCCGAGTTTCAAGGTTAAGCGTGCTACGACTAGAGCAATTTTGGGATGGGTGACCCCACAGGAAGTGCATTAAGGGTTTTATAAATATGGATGTATGAGACGAATGGGAAATTAGGATAACCAAAAGGAAATTAGGATATGCGGAATAGATAGAAAGCTTAATAAGGATGGCCACGAAGATAAGTAAAGCCTAATGACGACGTGGCCAATTTATGTGACTAGAATACACGAGTAAAGTGTGAACATAAAAGTGAGCTACTGAATGTATGAAAAAGACTTGTTACATTCTGTAGGGAAAAGCGTGGAATTAAGATTATATGTTGACGGGAATAATAAGAAGAATAAGGAAAGGAAGAGTAATATGTTATGTTGCACTAAGTTTTAAGGAACACCTCCCACGCCATCTGTAAAGGGCATTATTTTTATTTGGGAAAAATCTTGTCTTGGAGAAGCGTATATGAATGGCGAAGTCGCAATTCATCTAAATGGGCTAGAATATGCTCCGACCATATTGTGCTTTAGAAGAAGGCCCAAATTGGCGGGCAAGAACGCCCGGTAACTGAAGGCAACTATGATGAGAGAGTCCATAGTACATAAGTAAATACGTGTGATCTAAGTAGTTCGTTTAGAATCTAAGAATAAGTCGGAAGATAAATCATGCGAATCAAGTACTGGAATGCCTTGCGATACTTGCCAAGTTCTAGACTCTTCTGACGGTGGTTGAAGAATATTTCCTGATAACCGCTTATTAAATTGTGCTCGACAAATTAGAAATGGAATTCGTGGGGAAAAAAAATATATATATACATAGACATGGATGAAAGGAATGAAAAGAGTACCACAGAAAGCACTTGAGATGGGCGTAATTAATTGACTATGAGCTGGGGCAAATGGAAAATACAGGGTTATGGACAGAAGAGGTAGTACGACAGAAGGCCATAAGATAAGACTACTATTAAGATGAAGTCAGTGTGATTTTGGATAAGATTGTAAGTTGACAATGAGTACATTGAAGGAGTGAGAGAATAAGAAGCATAAGGGAATACTCCGTACTATGTATATATGACCTTATCTTGGAAGTAGTGCAAACCATAAGAGACAAGAATTGAGAATTGAGAATTTGTGAAATGACTAATATGTTGTAAGTTTATTGGGAAAAGTAGACGGTACCTATCTTATGGAAGGAAGATGGTATTGTCAGAAAGCTTGGCATATTTATCGTTAAATATAAATGTTACAGGATGAAGAGAGTGAAATGATTATACGCACTAACTTTTGACGGGAATAAATACAATACAATTTGGATATGTTGTTGCCACAACGACGTTATCTGAACACTAATCACTAATGGGAATTATTAGAGTATGGCTCGGATCAATTGTTACAATAGTGATATTGCCTGAGCCCCAACCATCAGACTAGATTTTGTACGAGATATTGGGAAACTTTACCATTTGTGAAGGTGTTAGAATTTCATACGGAGGTAATCTAAAATATAGAAGAAAAAGAAAGACGTGGATACGGTATGGTATGCTAGATGTATTCGGAAAGAAACATGTGAGTCTGAAAATTTTAAATGGAGATATAAGATGGAAGGTAATTAGACAATGATAGAGGAGCGCCCTAAAGGGGGGAAGCGGATAAGAGAGACGCAAAGGTAAGATGAAAATCAACTGATATTATGGCGCGTTTAATGTGAACGCTTGAATTTTCTGTGAGATCCTATGCTGAAACCAGTTGGTGCAGTCTGAAACCGACAACCAACGGATGGGAGCCAAGACGATAATTAAAGTGGTACTAGGAATTGTCGGTGAAGGTTGTGAGTGATATGATTTCAGGAAGGAATGCTTGTAAAAAGAGAAAGGAATACGACAAATAGAAGCAGTGCGTTTTGGTACGAATGGGATATGTAAGATAGAATGAGTCAGAAAAAGGAGAGACTATGTTTGAGATCGAACACACTTTCTGCAAATTATGTAAGAACAGTCATGTAACTCACGAACATTTGCACAACAAGCAAACCAAGTGAGTACATGATTGATAAGAAGTGTAAGGGTCCAATAATAACAGTATGGTTACGATATTTTGAATACGATACGGAAAACGCAGAGATGGTCTAGACTGTGTTATCAAAACGAAATTGGTACTAAAAATAAGCAGAACTTGACCAGGATCAATTAAAGATTCCTCCCGATATTGATTGTAAGACAAAGGGAGAAGACAAGGAACAACCTAAAGGTTAGTAAGGCGATGCTAAGGCATTTCTTGGATTAACTTGCGTATGTTTACCTACTCTCGCAAAGATTACAAAATAATGAGTGGCGATCAAGATTAAGGTTAAAATCGTAGAAAGAGGGAAATGAAAGAATTTGAATCAAAGACAACAGAGTGATATGAAGTAAATGCCAAAAATATGACAGATGAAGTTAAGAAAATTATGTAATGGTGGGCAGATTACTGAGACTATGTAAGATTATACTGCAAAAAGGTAGTGAGGTTTCATAAGGACCCACATTTACCATGTCGAACAGAATACCTAGTATGTGGTTAACCTACGGAGATCTGTCCGAAAGAAATTAAGAATACAAGTAGGTTTTGTACCAAAGACGCTTTAAACCGACGGGTGAAAGCTAAGCATGTTATTCGGACGTTAGAAAATAAGTTACGAGCCCGTATCATTGGTTTCAAAGGCAACGGAGCGAACACTTGATACCAGGAGCTTACTAGTAATAATGATTATTAATCTAGCGACGAGAAAACATTGTAGAAGGCTTTGTATGGCAAGAACGTATGTTACCGATTAGTCGGCTCTCGATATGGACAAGACTAAGTCACTTGGTTTGAACATAATCCATCGGGCGGCGCGGTAATGTGAAGCTCATTCGGGAACGGTCATTAACGACTCAGAGCCGACCAAGAATCATATATAAGTTATTGGCATTGATGTTTAAAATCCCAGATTGGTAACTGGGTATTCTTTAAAATCTCGCCCATCAGCGGTGTTATGGGATTTGATCAACAGGGGAAGTTTAGCCCAAGATGTATTAGACTTTATTGGATCATTCGTAAGGTGGGCAAGATCGCCTATGAATTAGATCTGCCATCTAATGTAAAAAGCGTTGCATCCGGTGTTCTGCACGCCTATGCTTCGCAAATACATGGTGACCCCATAATAATTCCCCGCGGGGGAGCATTCGAAGGAATAGAAGAGGCCATTACCGGAACGGCCAATAAAGTTCCAACTTGGCAGAAAAAGAAAAACTGCGTGACGAAGATATGGCCCCATTAAGGTACTGTTTGACGGAGTAGTAATAAGGAAAGGGTGACTTAAGAAAATCCAGGTGAAACGAAAAAAGAGTACCCCCACTTAGTTCCTGCACCTACAGATAATCAGAATTACTTATTTGATTGTATTGATTAATGCGCGAGTTGTGTGCGATAACCGTAAGAAGGGGACTCCCCCAGAAATACTTGTAAGCCCCTATAAGGCTAATTTAACATTCGAGGACGAATGTTCTAAAGGGGGGAAGGATGTTATACCTCGCATTTTTGTGCGTATTCGGAAAAATTGGAAATAATTCGGAATGGTAAGAAATAAGGTTTTGATTGGATCTTACTTAATGTGCATGTGATGTCTAAGGAAATATTGACGTGGAAATATTAAGGAAGGTTAAGGGCAAAATTGGAACCTTGTAAATTAGTCCCGTGAATTTCCAAGAGCGATCCATCATCAATTGGGCTTTAAGAAAAAAATGGAAAATTTGGCCCAAGAGAGGAAGGGTGGCCGGCCATGGCTTGCCTTGGCCCAAACCCATGAAGTGGTCATGTGGCAAGCCATGTGACCAATTAAGCAATTATAAGAGGAATCAAGATTCAAGAAAATTCAAGAAACATTTGAACAAGAGAAAAACAAGAGCAAAAAAAAAAAAAAAAAAAAGGAGACAAGGCATTCGGCTGCCATGGTGAAATTTCACCCCTCAAAATCTTGCTTCAAAAATTATTTTCTCGTGGTATATATACTAATTCAAGGTCCCTCTACAACTTGTTATAGTTATTTCGGAAGATAGACCATCGGTTTTGTCATGTGGATGGTTTGGTGGAGTGAAGAAGTGTCACACCCTGATTTTACTAGTCGAGCGAACCCACCGACTCTTATTACATACATAAACTCTTGGACTCTTAATCGACAAAAATGATAAGTACAACAAATATTTTGGAAACATCGTTTGTAGTTTACAAATCGACGAATCCGTAATCATATGAAATCTAATGCAAAATACGAAATGACACGTCGGCCGATGGAGCCGCTCACAACCGACATTCGGAACCCACAACTCGTCGTCGCAAAGTCTCTAACGATAATCGAACACATAACATGCATAGTCGACTCGGCGAAGACTCCGAGCAAATGGAGCTTGCCAACGCCGCCGGATCATCTCCTACAAAGCCCGCACTCATCCGGGTGTACCGCGCGCATGAAACGCGGCCCCGAAGAACGGGGGGGTCGGTACGGAATATGTACCGAGTATGTAAAGCATAAAATACGATAAACGAGAATCATAACGAACGAGGATACGAACATGAATGTAATAACCGGAGTATCGAAATGCTTACTCATAAAACCTAAGCAAATGCATAGCGAGAAAACATGCCATAGCGGCTCCCCGCCGGAGACTCGGCAAACGAAAGTGGTCGCCCCCGACGCCGGCGCCACAACATATCATATCGGATCGAAATGTGCACATATCATAACATATCGATGGCCATATCATATCATATCGAGTGTGTACATGGCACATCATACACCACAACCCATGTACATATATACCGCCCCCTCACACCGAGGCACGGCGAACAATGCGGTGGAATACGCGTGATAACAGATCCTGGCCCGGGCTCAGTGAAGGAAGCATTGAGGCATCCACGAGCGGAGTAGTGAGAAACTAAATGCAATATATAAAACGTAAAGCATATACAGAGATCGGACGGAATAATCAAATGACATAACATGAAAAAAGGGTCCCACAAGGCATAGCACATACCTTTTAAAGACCGCGGAGGATTCTTGTCAAAATAGAACTTCGGGGGTCATTTGTGTATATCAAAATATAAAACATATACGTAAACTCGATAGCATAACTCAAATGGCGTACCTTATAGCGAACATTTGACAATAACTAAAACATAAGTCTTTCGGATATCGAGTGGTTCGTGTCGAATAGTCTTTTCGGCGCTTTCAATTCCAAAGTAGGCCATAAGACTCAATAAAATAATTATAGCAGCTTATTCTTTAGAAATTAGAAAGGTAGTTAGAAGTTTTTCCTTAGTTTCCATTTAAAGGTAGTTTAAATAGGATATTAGGAAAAATTCGGACAAAGTGAGCCCACCTCGACCAAATGAGGTGGCGTATGTAAACTACGTATGTTAAACTTCATAACGTCATCTATGGGGATTTTAAGGTGATCGGATTTCATTTGCACAAGTTCTGAGGGGGTTAGACAATTTTTATAATTATTCACACACTCTTCAATTCAATTCTACTGGATGGAAAAGGGGCGTTTTTGAACGTGGATTCCGAGGAGTAGAGTTGTCCCCGAGGTCCAAATTCAAGCCTAAAATATCTAAGACATGCCAAGAGAAATAATGGGAGAGCTTTACATACCTTTCTTGTCCTTTACGCTTGCCAAAATCCAAATCCCGTTTCGTCCAAAACCTACAAATGGTCACATTTACCAATTGACTATTCATAAGGCTTAAAATTTCAATCTTAACCAATACTTGTCTATAAAAATTTGGGCAGCATCTCCCCTATATATACAACATCCCCGAGATTTAACTCGGCTCAAATATCAACAACCATACCAAACAACAATAACAATAATCATCAACGATCGATTTGAACGCATTCTAACATGAATTATCTCCTTTTCCAAATAAGACAACAACTCCCAATCCAACTTTACGCTTTCAAATCAATATCAACATTTCCATATTCATACACTAATTTAAGATCATTCAAACATAGGCCAAGAATATTCCAAGCCATATATCCAATATTCAACAATTCCATCAATTCCATATTCCACCCGAAATTCCTACATATGCAACAAAACCATCACCATACATTTTCTACTTACAAATTCATAATCAACAACAACAATCCACACTTTAACAACTTCATTTCCATAATATCATAAAATCATTCTAAAATGACATAATCATCTACAATCAATTTCAATGCCAACTTAAACCATTTAACCTTCATTACATCATAAGGATCACAAAAACACCAACAATTATTCATAATATTTCCAGCTCCAAAATATTCCATAGAATAGCCCACACATTATTTTCCAAATTTTCCAACCAACCAATTCGCGATATAACTATTTCATAATTTTTATTTCCGTAACGAAGTCGAAATTAATACTAACAACATCAATAGCAACATCCTCCACATTCTACAAGTTAACTACATTTATTTTAATCCAAAATTCTCTTCAAATCTCATTCCATAATTCACAATGCCAACGGACGAATTTATATCGCTATTTTTCCCGTTCTAATCCGTTAAAACTTTAAATAAACTTGTTAGCAATGAAAAGGAACCTTAATATTACCTCAAGTGTGCAGCCACCACGTCCACCCTCTTCTCTTTAGTTGATTTTTAGCTCAAATCGAAGGCAACGCAACGTAGAACACTTTCCTCTTCATGGGCTTCGGGATTCGGGGTTCCGATTTTGGTCAAAAATTGATTTTCTTTCTAGGATCTCCTCTATCTTTTTCTCTAGAGTTTTCTAGGTTCTCTTGGTCTGAAAATTAGAGAGAGATACCGAAAATTGTAATTAAAAAGCATGGGTAATGGGCCTGACCCGAATTGGATTCGGGTTGGGCCGGATTTACTTGTTCAACTCGACCCTTCTGCCTTAAAACGTTCATATCTCCTTATCCCGATGTCACCTGTAGACCCACGACCTACCATTGGAAAGCTAATTCAATTATCTACAACTTGTATTTCTGGGGGTTTTCCCAAATTCCAAACTTATAATACCGTTTTTGCCCCTCAAAGTCAGGTCACCCGAAAACGTTTTCTTAAAAATATTCGTTTGGAGGGCTTCCACTTTGATTTGGCCCAAGGGTCCTTCATGAGTTGTGTTTAACTCCACGTATGCGATTCATGTGACTTTTCAGATGTTCCAAAAAAAAATCTCGATGTGTGGGCCCCATTTCAACTTACGAATAGTCCGGCGTACAAAAGTACGGGATACGATACTATCAACGAGAGTTTAAATTACGTAGCAACAACATGATTGTCAATTTTGAGGAAGCACATGTCACGCTCATACTCCGAAAATGCGGGGTATAACATCCTCCCCCCCTTTAGAACATTCGTCCTCGAATGTTAAACTAGCCTTATAGGGACTCACAAGATCTTTGAGGGAGTTCCCTTTTTACGGTTTTTGCATACAACTCATGCATTAGTCGACCCAATCAAATAAGGATTTCAGAGTACCCATAATTTTTTTCCAAGAACAAGTGGGGCACTTCTTCCTTACTATTGTTTCGCCACAGTACCTTAACGGAAGCCATATCCTTGTCACGCAGTTTTTTTTTTTCCTGCCAAACTAGGGCCGCTATTGGCCGTTTCTCGTAGGACAACTCTTCTATTCCTTGAATGCTCCTGCACGGGGAATATTATAGGGGTCACAACGTATTTACGACGCATAGACATGCGGAACACTAGATGCACCGCTTCTTAATTAGATAGTAAATCGATTCATAGAAAACCTTGCCTACTTCACGAATGATCCGATAAAATCCAAGACATCTCGGCTATGTTTTCCTCATAACACTTCTCATGGGTGATATTTTCAAAAATATCCGATTACCAATCCGGAGTTCTAAGCGTCGACAACAATCACACATATATGATTTACGTCGGCTCTAAGTCGCTAATGATGTTCCCAAGTGAGTTTCACTCTATCAACTATCCGTTGAATCATATCCGTGGTAGGTAGTTCACCCTTGTCACTATTAGACCAGCCAATGAATGGCGCACACCTCTTGCCATACGAGCCTTATACGGGGCCTTCGAATGCTAGGATGGCGACTATTATTACCAGTAACCTCAACAAGAGGCGAGTGTTCATTTTCGCTGCCTCTGAAATCAATGACACGGGCTCGTAACTTACCGCTTTAGTGTCTAGATGACACGCTTAGTTTGCCCGTCAGTCTAAGAGCAGATGCTGTTTTAAGACTTACCTATTTTTCTCAATTTCTTCCGGACAGATCCCCAGGGGTTAACCATATACTAAGCCTTCTGTTCGATATAATAGATGTGGAACTTTATGAAATCTTACTACCTCTTTTACCTTACAATCGATATCGGAAGGGATCTTTAGTTTGACCCTGGTCAAGTTCTATTTGCCCTTAGTACCGACTCTATTTTTGATAATTCGATCTAACTATCCCGTATTTTCTGCATCATATTTAAAATATCGCAATTACATTGTTAGCATTGAACCCCTTACTTTCCTTATCAAGTATTTACTCATTTGATTTGCTTAGCACATAAATATTTGTAAGTTGCATAACGATCCTTGCATAATTTGTATAAATCATATCCATCATATCCAATTTCAGACATAGTCTTTTCTTTTTCTGATTCATTGTATCATACGTATCCCATTCGTATCAAAGTTCATTCACTGTATCTTATCGCGTTTCCTTCCCTTCCTCTACTCAGTCATTCCACATTTTTCTTCAGTTCTTACTATAAGAGATTTTTCTCCGCTGTCACTCATTCGTCGCATCATCAACGAATAACTCTATAGCCAACATCTTGGCTTTTAATCCCGCGTAGTATTGCTATCTTGTACTGTCCTCTTAAATTACTTACTATCCGTTTGTTGTCGGTTTCCGATTTCACTAACTCGTTTCAAAGATAGGATCTCACGAAAATTCGAGCGTTTACACCAAACGCGCCGTAACATCGATTGACCCCATCTTACCTTTGCGTTTCTTTTATCACTTCCTCCCTTTTAGGGTGTTCGCATATCATTAATTATTTATATACTTTTGTTCTATGTCTCCATTCAAAGTTTTCAAATTCACATGGTTCCTTCCGAATACATTCAAAGATGCCATACATTCAGCGTACCATACCGTATCCACCTCTTCTTCTTCTATAATCTAGATTACCCCCGTATGAAGTTCTAACACGCTCACGGGGCAATAGGAATTCTCGATATCGACGGTTAGGACTCAGGTAATATCACTATTGTAACAATTGATCCGAGCCACATTCTAGTAATTCCCACTAGTGATTAGTGCTCGGATAACGTCATTGTGGCAACAATATATCCAAATCGTATTTCATTCATTCCCATCAAAAGTTAGTTAAGGCGTCTAATCGTTTCAAATTCTTCATTTAGTAACATTTATACGTTGACGATAAATATTCCAAACTATCTTATAATGTCATCTTCCTTCGGTACTCCTTTCATTTCTCCCACGGATTCCATTTCCAAGGGGTTAATCACAATTTAATAGACTGTTATCAGGAGACATTCTTCAATCATCATCAGAAGGAACTAGGGCCTGGCACGCACCGCAGGGCATCTTAGTACTTGATTCACATGATTTGCCTTCAAATTTATTTTTTTTACATTCTCTCATCATGGTCGCACTCGGTTACTGGGCATTATTGCCCGTCAATTTGGCCTCCTTCTGAAGCACAACATGATTGGAACATACGTTAGCCCGTTTAAATGAATTGCGAATTCGCCGTTCATATATACTTCTTCAAAGCAAAGTTTTTCCCAAATGAAAATAATGCCCCTTACAGATGGCGTGGGAGGTGTTTCTTAAAGCTTAGTCCAACATAGCATATTAGTCTTTCTATTCCTGTTCTTATTATTGTTTCCATCTAACCTTTATTCCACACCTTCCCTACAAAACTTGGTAAGTCTTTTTCATTCATTCAATAACTCGCTTTTTCGTTCACACTTTACCCATGTATGCTAGTCATATAAATCGTGTCTTGTTTCTGGCCACTTCGTCATTAGGCTTTACTTATCTTCGTGGCCATCCTTATTAAGATTTCTAACCATTTCGCATATTCTAATTTCCTTTTGGTTATCCTAACTTCCCATTCATTTCATACACCTACATTTGTGGAATCCTTAGTGCACTTCCCGAAGGGTCACCCATCCCAATTGCTCGGTCCTAGCACGCTTAACCTTGAAACTCGGGTGAAATACGATGCTTTAATGCCAGTATAATCGTGTCCGCTCTATCACACGACCTTTATTACAGTATTTGGAGCAAATTGAAGTCCTCCAGATTTCGAGACTGTTCCATAATACGTCCCTCTTTCCATAATTACTGTTTTACCCTTCTTATTCCATAATATTCGTCTTTCGTTCTAAACTCCCAGATTCCCAATAATAACAGATTTACCTTCGTCGTCACTTCTTATAAGTCCTTCGAGTGTCGTCCCGTGGGATCTCCACTCACTATCCCTACATAATAATTTTTCCGTAAAATCGATTATCAACTGTCTCTAAATTCTCCAATAGGCTTTGCTTCTACCAAGCAGCGAATGTCATTCGTCTCGATCTTTCAGACTATTATCCGTCTTTTCTATAATCATTTTTCACGCCATACCCAAATCCAAAACTCCTCCGGGCAGTGCATTTCATTTATTACCTACTTACAATACTTTCTTTTCCCCTTTTTTGATGTATCTGACTAAATATTCTAATTAGCAACTTCAACAGAATCTCTTTTATCATGCTCGTTATTTAAACGCTGTTCACATCAAATTTTGATGGTGCCTCACGTAAACATACAGTATATAACGCGTTCCCGTCATTCAAAACTTCTAGTTTCCAATAACAAAACAAATATATCAAAATTCATTTCCGTAGCTTTCGTGTCATCACTTACTTCCTTCTATCGTATGTGAAGCCCACATATAGGAATTTCATCTTCCTATGGCTTGGCTCTATCGCACGATCTAAGACAGAAAGAAGGTCAACAATCCCTAAATGCCCCTAGCCTCCTGTTTATAGATGTGGCGCGCTTCACACCATAAACGGGACTCTACCGGACACGACTTTGCGTACATCCCCTAGGACGGACACCTCGATACCACTTTGTCACACCCTGATTTTACTAGGGTGTGATGGGCACCCGACCCCACATTCGGAGTCGAGCGAACCCACTGACTCTTATTACATACATAAACTCTTGGACTCTTAATCAGACAAAAATGATAAGTACAACAAATATTTTGGAAACATCGTTTGTAGTTTACAAATCGACGAATCCGTAATCATATGAAATCTAATGCAAAATACGAAATGACACGTCGGCTGATGGAGCCGCTCACAACCGACATTCGGAACCCACAACTCGTCTCGCAAAGTCTCTAACGGATAATCGAACACATAACATGCATAGTCGACTCGGCGGCTCCCGGGAGCAAATGGAGCTTGCCAACGCCGCCGGATCATCTCCTACAAAGCTCGCACTCATCCGGGTGTACGCGCGGCATGAAACGCGACCCCCGAAGAACGAGGGGGTCGATGCGGAATATGTGCGAGTATGTAAAGCATAAAATACGATAAACAAATCATAACGAACGAGGATACGAACATGAATGTAATAACCGGAGTATCGAAATGCTTACTCATAAAACCTAAGCAAATGCATAGCGAGAAAACATGCCATAGCCGGCTCCCGCCAGAGACTCGGCAAACGAAAAGTGGTCGCCCCCGACGCCGGCGCCACAACATATCATATCGGATCGAAATGTGCACATATCATAACATATCGGATGGCCATATCATATCATATCGAGTGTGTACATGGCACATCATACACCACAACCCATGTACATATATACACGCCCCTCACACCGAGGCACGGCGAACAATGCGGTGGAATACGCGTGATAACGGATCCTGGCCGGGCTCAGTGAAGGAAGCATTGAGGCATCCACGAGCGGAGTAGTGAGAAACTAAATGCAATATATAAAACGTAAAGCATATACAGAGATCGGACGGAATAATCAAATGACATAACATGAAAAAAGGGTCCGGACAAGGCATAGCACATACCTTTTAAAGACCGCGGAGGATTCTTGTCAAAATAGAACTTCAGGGGTCATTTGTGTATATCAAAATATAAAACATATACAAAACTCGATAGCATAACTCAAATGGCAGACCTTATAGCGAATATTTGACAATAACTAAAACATAAGTCTTTCGGATATCGAGTGGTTCGTGTCGAATAGTCTTTCTTTCAATTCCAAAGTAGGCCATAAGACTCAATAAAATAATTATAGCAGTTATTCTTTAGAAATTAGAAAGGTAGTTAGAAGTTTTTCCTTAGTTTCCATTTAAAGGTAGTTTAAATAGGATATTAGGAAAAATTCGGACAAAGTGAGCCCACCTCGACCAAATGAGGTGGCGTATGTAAACTACGTATGTTAAACTTCATAACGTCATCTATGGGGATTTTAAGGTGATCGGATTTCATTTGCACAAGTTACGAGGGGGTTAGACAATTTTTATAATTATTCACACACTCTTCAATTCAATTCTACTAGATGGAAAAGGGGCGTTTTTGAACGTGGATTCCGAGGAGTAGAGTTGTCCCCGAGGTCCAAATTCAAGCCTAAAATATCTAAGACATGCCAAGAGAAATAATGGGAGAGCTTTACATACCTTTCTTGTCCTTTACGCTTGCCAAAATCCAAATCCCGTTTCGTCCAAAACCTACAAATGGTCACATTTACCAATTGACTATTCATAAGGCTTAAAATTTCAATCTTAACCAATACTTGTCTATAAAAATTTGGGCAGCATCTCCCCTATATATACAACATCCCCGAGATTTAACTCGGCTCAAATATCAACAACCATACCAAACAACAATAACAATAATCATCAACGATCGATTTGAACGCATTCTAACATGAATTATCTCCTTTTCCAAATAAGACAACAACTCCCAATCCAACTTTACGCTTTCAAATCAATATCAACATTTCCATATTCATACACTAATTTAAGATCATTCAAACATAGGCCAAGAATATTCCAAGCCATATATCCAATATTCAACAATTCCATCAATTCCATATTCCACCCGAAATTCCTACATATGCAACAAAACCATCACCATACATTTTCTACTTACAAATTCATAATCAACAACAACAATCCACACTTTAACAACTTCATTTCCATAATATCATAAAATCATTCTAAAATGACATAATCATCTACAATCAATTTCAATGCCAACTTAAACCATTTAACCTTCATTACATCATAAGGATCACAAAAACACCAACAATTATTCATAATATTTCCAGCTCCAAAATATTCCATAGAATAGCCCACACATTATTTTCCAAATTTTCCAACCAACCAATTCGCGATATAACTATTTCATAATTTTTATTTCCGTAACGAAGTCGAAATTAATACTAACAACATCAATAGCAACATCCTCCACATTCTACAAGTTAACTACATTTATTTTAATCCAAAATTCTCTTCAAATCTCATTCCATAATTCACAATGCCAACGGACGAATTTATATCGCTATTTTTCCCGTTCTAATCCGTTAAAACTTTAAATAAACTTGTTAGCAATGAAAAGGAACCTTAATATTACCTCAAGTGTGCAGCCACCACGTCCACCCTCTTCTCTTTAGTTGATTTTTAGCTCAAATCGAAGGCAACGCAACGTAGAACACTTTCCTCTTCATGGGCTTCGGGATTCGGGGTTCCGATTTTGGTCAAAAATTGATTTTCTTTCTAGGATCTCCTCTATCTTTTTCTCTAGAGTTTTCTAGGTTCTCTTGGTCTGAAAATTAGAGAGAGATACCGAAAATTGTAATTAAAAAGCATGGGTAATGGGCCTGACCCGAATTGGATTCGGGTTGGGCCGGATTTATTGTTCAACTCGACCCTTCTGCCTTAAAACGTTCATATCTCCTTATCCCGATGTCACCTGTAGACCCACGACCTACCATTGGAAAGCTAATTCAATTATCTACAACTTGTATTTCTGGGGGTTTTCCCAAATTCCAAACTTATAATACCGTTTTTGCCCCTCAAAGTCAGGTCACCCGAAAACGTTTTCTTAAAAATATTCGTTTGGAGGGCTTCCACTTTGATTTGGCCCAAGGGTCCTTCATGAGTTGTGTTTAACTCCACGTATGCGATTCATGTGACTTTTCAGATGTTCCAAAAAAAAATCTCGATGTGTGGGCCCCATTTCAACTTACGAATAGTCCGGCGTACAAAAGTACGGGATACGATACTATCAACGAGAGTTTAAATTACGTAGCAACAACATGATTGTCAATTTTGAGGAAGCACATGTCACGCTCATAGTGGCCGTGTGTGTCCTAGTAGGTAGTATAACTATGTTGAATTTTATGTTACATTACAATTGTGGACATTGTAGAATTTGCATTGGAAGGGAAAGATGGATAAAAACTTGATGAAATGGGAATTTGGCCTATGGCCGTATGGTATGTAGTGGGAAATAATGATGGACTTGTTTCGTTTAATATGTTAGTTGTGTTGCTATGATCCCTATAATGCAAATGGAAGTTTAACGATTTAAGTTTGGCATTAGAATTGCATATATGTGTTATAGGAAAGTGTAGGTGTGCTAACATAGTTCATATGCAATTATGGAAATGCATTGCGTAAGTGCTAGTTGTGATTGTTGTTAATGAATTTGAGAAATGATAATGTGTTACGAATATGTTTGTCGAACAATGGGAGTTTCGGATGAGTTATGGTTTCGGTGGAAAATTTGTATATTTTGCGAATAATGTGAAAAATCATATGAAATGTCTCCGGATGATGTTGGAATAATCTTGATGGGTAATGAATATAAAAATATTGACATTGATTTATTAATGCAAAGTTAGTTTGGAAGTTGTTGCTTTAGGTAGAGAGAAGACTATTTGTGTTAGTAAGCGATTTTAGTCGCTCATTGATGTTGTGGTATGGTTGTTGTTAATATTTGAGCCGAGTTAAATTCTCGGGGTGTCATATTTACAGGGGAGATGCTGCCGAAATTTCGGCAGGCAAATACTAAACCCAAGTTGGAAGTTTGAACCTCATGAATAGTAACTGGTAAATGTGACCATTTGTAGGATTTTGACGAAACGGGATTGGAGTCTTGACGAGCTTAACAAGCAAGAAAGGTATGTAAAGCTCTCTATTCTTTCTCTTGGCATGTCCTAGATATAATAGGTTTGAATTTGGACCTCGGGGACAACTCACTCTTCGGAATCTACGTCCAAATCGCCCTTTTCATTCAGTGGAATTGAACTAATTAGGTTGCAAATACTTAGAAAAGCTGACTAAACCTCTAGAATTTGTGTAAATGAGATCCTATTACCTTAAAACCCTCATAAGTGACGTCATGAAGTTTAAAATACATGAGTTATGTTCGCCACCTCATTCGACCGAGTGGGCCACTATTCTCCGAATTTTTCTTTATTGTTCCGTTTGGCTTATTTTTGAACGAAACCAAAGGAAACTCTCAATTACTCTTCTAACTACTAAGCGACAATTTGCCTTAATTATTTTAATGAGTCTTATACATACTTCGAAATATGCAACGATTTCGAAAGAATACTATGACATGAACCATCGCGATACCTGAAAGATATATACTATGATTACCTCTCACTTTCTTTTATATGATTTGTCATCTGAATTATGCTATCGAGTTCCTGTAAATGTTTTGTATTTTGACATGCGCAAATAATCCCAGAAGTTTTAATTTGATATAATCCCCCACGGCATCCGAAAGGTACGTGCTATGACTATCGTCTGATTTCTTTCCTAAATGACTGCATTCCGCTCGGATTATTCGTCGAGTCTTTGTACATATTTTATAATGCATAAGTTTCTCACTACTCCCACTCGTGGATGCCTCAATGTTTCCTTCAACCGAGCCGGGCCGGGATATGTTATCACGCGTATTCCATTGCATTGTTCGCCGTGCCTCGGTGTGAGGGCGGTATATATGTACATGGGTTGTGGTGTATGATGTGCCATGTACACACTCGATATGATATGATATGATATGGCCATCGATATGTTATGATATGTGCACATTTCGATCGATATGATATGTTGTGGCGCCGGTGTCGGGGGCGACCACTACTGCTTGCCGAGTCTCCCGATGGGAACCGGCTATGGCATGTTTTCTGCTATGCATTTGTTTATGTTTTATGAGTAAGCATTTCTGATACTCCGGTTATTACATTTATGTTTTGTATCCTCTGTCCAGTTATGATTCTGTTTATCGTATTTTATGCTTTACACGCTCGATATCTTTCGTCTTAACCCACGTTCTTCGGGGGCTTTGTTTCATGCCGCGCGGTACACCTGGATGGCTAGAAGACATTATAGAAGACGTCCCAGCGGCATTGGCAAGCTCCTTTTGCTCTGGAGGCTTTGTAGCCGAGTCAAAGTGTGTACGCTATACGTTACGGTTATACGGTAGAGACTTTGCGGACGAGTTGTGGATTACGGATGTCGGTTTTGTAGCGGCCCCACCGGCCGTCATGTCATTCTGTATTATGCCATAAATTCCATATGATTACAGATTCTGTCGATTTGTAAACTACAAAGGATATTTCCAAAAATATTTGTTGTATTTACCATTTTTGTCTGATTAAGAGTCCGAAAGCTTATGTAGGTAGTAAGAGTCTGTGGGTTCGCGCGGCTCCGAATATGGGGTCGGGTGCCCATCACACCCTAGTAAAATCAGGGTGTGACAGCTACAACTTCTTTTTAACTAATCTCATGTCAAGGGGCTAGGATTTAGTTTATATGATGGCTCAATTAGAAAGGGGGTTTGCGAGAGAGCATAAGGGTTCTTGGATCTGTTTTAGGTTGTGTGAAGTGATATAGGGTAAAGTGGTGACTTATATATTAAGTTTAATGGGCCTCATGGGCCGAAATACAAATGGTTGGGTCGGGTCTCAACTTGCTTCCCTGCCAGCCCAACTTGCATCGTCCATAACTCCTTATCTTGATATCATTTTGATGAGAGGTTTATTGCGTTGGAAACTAGACTCGATGAAATTAATTTTAGGTTTTGAAACACCTTAAAACTCCTCATATACTAGGAGATATGCCTCCAACAATATGGGCTAAAATCGAATTAAGATTTCTTGAAGTTGTTCCGATTCATTTCGTTTAACTTCTAATCCTCTTCCAACCCTCATGTAACCTCTTATACATACATATAAATACTCATATACATGCATAACAATCCATACACGCGTCTCGAAGGGTCCGGAGAATCACAATAACCTTAAACATAACTAGAGAACTCACAAAGCTTCGACCAAACTCCAATCGCAAAAGTGTATTCATATCTTTTGTCCATCTCCTATATCATTACTAATAATCTCAAATACTTTAAAAGGGCACTCATATTACCTCATATACGTACTCATAACACGATTTCAATGTTATATCCCGTATTTTGGTACATTGGGATAATCCAAGTTAGTCATGATAAGTTAAGGACAAGGTTGTAATTTCTTCCGATTTTGTTAAAAGTGCATAAGTTGCATATTCATCTTTTCATTGGCATGGAGTGTTAAGGGTAAAATTGGAATAAAGAAAATTTAGGGTCAAAAGTGAATTATGAAAAGTTAGGCACTTCATGAAAATTAAGGGCTAGAAGTGAAATTTTGGAAACTAAGTAAATCATGAAAATTGGCCATGTTGGCCATGTGGCTTGGAAATGGTCCCCACACATTTTGTTGGCAAAATTAAATTCATCCAAGCCATGTGTGGGCCATGGACATTTGGATGAATTATATATGTGCACCTAGATGACAAAGCAAGTCATAATTCATCATTTTTACAAGACTAGAAAGTTGAAGAAACATGGAGAAACACAAGGGGCCATTCGGCCATGGAGAGAAAAAAATGAAGACCATGAATAGTGATCAAAAATTATTTTCTTCATGGGTTTCAACTCATTGGAAGGTCCTAAACAACATGAAGTGATTATTGGAGCAAACAAATCCTTGGTTCTTGCAAATCTCAACCCTAGCCAAGTTGAAGAACAAAGTGGGAAAGGGTAAGTTTAATCCTCTTTTTATATGTTATGCATGGTTTGTGTATGTTGTGGAGTGTGGAAATGAATGAAATTCATCAAAGCAAGGTGTGTTGTGTGTGGCCGTGTGTGTGTTGTATGGTGTAGGAGTGATGAATTAAGCGTATTGAGCATGTTTGTGTGTTGTTGTAGTGTGTAGAAATGAATGAAACTCATGAAATTGTGATGTTGGTGTTGTGGCCGAAAATGGGTTGATTTGGTGTAAGTATGTTGAACTAATTTTATTTAGTATTTTTGGTTATTGTTGCATGGATTCTATGATGGAAGTGATGGTTTAATGATTCAAATTGAAGTTGTAATCGTTTGTAGGTTGTTGGAGAAGGTAATGTGATTTTATTATAGTTTCTTGTATTATTGAGGTTAATGTTGTTAATGTGTAGATTGATGGTGTGGGTCATGAATTTGGAAGAAAGAGATGTGTTGTTGTTGTTTTTATGGCATTTGGAAGTTTCGGGTGGAATAGTGTAGTGGTCGGGTTGTTTGGAAAATTTTGCGGATTGTTTGAAATGTTTCTGAATCTTGATTGAATGATCTTGGAGTAGTACTTGCATGTGAGATCGTTGGTATTGGTTTGATTATATGTGGTTGATTTGAATGAAAATGGAATATCGTCGAATTGTATAGAAAGGAGTTACTAATATTAGAATGCGTTTCGAATTCATTATTGATGTTGTTGGAATGGTTGTTGGTATTTTTGTTGATGATATTGGCCGAGTTGAATTCTCGGGGTTGTTGAACTTATAGGGGAAGTACTGCCCAAATTTCTGTAAATAAAATGCAAGCTTAAAATGGGATTCCGAGGTGCCCATGGCTAATGTTTGGTGTCTAATGACGTTGTTGTAGATTTTGAGAAGCCGAGACTTGAGTTTGGATTAGCTTAGGAAGCAATCAAGGTATGTAAAGCTTATCCTTCTTTTTTTGGCATGTCCTAGACGCAAGTAAGTTGTGATATGTTATGAGCCTTGGGGGTAATTCTATTCGTAAAATCCGAATATGTTTGTGATTCATATTTGCTTTGTGATGTTGGCATCCTTAATATGGTCAAGTTATGATCCGTATGTCTTTGATATGATTGGATTTGAAATCTTGTGTAAACGATTTGTTCCGAAAGGATCTTATGTCTAAAAATGTCCGTAACTTTCATGGACGGAACCGGATTGCTTTGATAAGCTCGTAAACCATTCTTAATTGTTTCTTGATATTCGTATTCTTAATGTAGTCGAATTATGGTCCTTATGTCTTTTGTATGACTAAATTTCAAAAGTTGCATAAAAGTTTTGTTTTCAAAGAGTTTTGTTCCTAAACGATTCCGAAACTACGAACGCCATAACTTTCAAGAAAGGGCTCGGATCGCTTTGATATCTTCGCAAATGATTTCATGACGAGTAATGACCTTAATTTTCATAGGCGGGCCCGGATTGGGTTGACGCTCGTCCGTGGGTCCCGCGACTTTCTAAGTTTGGTTCTAACAACCTATTTTTGAAAGAATTTAATATGACTATCTTTCCGACCCCCGAGTATGATTACCTATTTATCGGTTGAGTCTGAAATAAGGATTTTTATGCACATGATTTTGATACGTGACTATGGTTTCTGAAGTTCGGTTTGATATTTTCCCGAGTGATATTCGGAAGAAAATCTGATTTGACTACTGTTTTGGCTTATAAATAACAATCCATTTTGATTAATCTATTGAGTCTTTGTGAATGTTTGGCATTGCATATGATTTCCTACGATTCTGCTCGTGCATTCTGTTATTACCTCTTTCGCCAAGTCTCGGGCCGGTATGTTATCGTGCTCACTATTCCGAAGTATGATGTGATTCTGAAGTATGATGTTCTTTCCGAAGTATGATGTGATATGATATATGATGTGATACGGAGTATGATGTGTGTTCGGAGGTATACAATATTCGAAGTATGATGTGTTGTGGCGCCCGGATGGAGTGGCGACCACGTTCGTCCGCCGGTCCCATTACGGACCGTATGTGATATGATATGATATGTGATGATCTGATGATACGATATGATATGTGATAATATGACGATATGATTTGATTTACCGAGTCCCTCACTAGAGGGCTGGGTACGGTATGTTTATGATTATTATTATATATGGATCGGGCCGTACGTTCCTCGACATTATTATATTATATATGGATCGGGCCGTACGTGTCACGACCCAACCCCGTAGGCCGTGACTAGTGCCCGATCTGGGCACCCAAACGCACCTATCAAACAGAGTCGCACACGGATGGCTTATATATATATATACAAATATCAGACTCTGCCTCAGATTATATCAAACACATCCAGGTATATAACAGAAGCCGACAAGGCTGAGTTTCAAATTTATATAATTTCCAGAAAAATTTCGGCAGAGTTTCCTTTGTTTTACGGACTATCCAAAATAACCCTGCGCACAGAAAATACCAACAAAGGCCACACAGAATAACGAGCAACATATATATACATATGCGGGTCGACAGGGCCGCCGCGACGAATGGGATCGCCCAAGCACAACATATACAAACACAAGCGTACGAAGTAGGCACAACCCACGAACATGTCCACGGACCTCTAAACGGACGGGCGGAATCATATGACGGGACAGGGCCCCGCCGTACCCCTGAACGAATATATACAATGCAACGAACGAATATATATATACCAAAAGTAGGCTCCGAATAAGGGGGAGCACTCCAAATAGCAGAAGAAGGTGTCCTAAACCGGCGGATCACCAAAACCGTGCGTACGTACTGCGGGCATGAAACGCGACCGAAGAAAGGGGGTCGGTGCGAAATATGTACCGAGTATGCAAAGCGAAAATGTAGTACACAAATCGAGTCGTAATCGAAATCGGGATACGAAAGTAAATGCATTTCCAAAATATATCAAAATGTTACTTCAAAATGTAAGTCATGCATAGGGCACGAAATATGGTCGCCCGCATCGATGGTGCCATAACACGGCATAACACGAAAGTTTCAAATCTCCGTATCCCCGTCACATATCATACACAGCATACCACCATACACAGCATATCACCAAATATAGTGGAACCCGTCCCTCGAGCGAGGAGCTCGGTGAACCATAAACACAGCATAACACCGGAGTATATCATAATGCGCACGATAACGAATCGGCTCCGGACCGGCGAAAGATATAACGTTAACGCACGAGCGGAGTCGTGAGGGATCATATGCATAAAATCATTGTCATAATCCAAAAGATAAGTAAAATAGTCATATTTGAAATCGGAATAATAATTACAACATGCTCTTTCAAAAGTTGTCAAAATTACATAAAGGAACGTCGCGGGACCCACAGACGGGTGTAGACCCAAAATGGGCCCGCCTATGAAAAACATACTCATTCTATATCATACAAGCTTCTACTAAAATTTCAAAGCAATCCGAGCTTTTAAACGTGAAAGTTATGAGCGTTTGAAATTTTGGAATCGCTAAAGAATAAACTTTAAAACAAAAATCAGCTTTCATGTAATCTTTACAACTTATGAATTCCAAGAACATAAGGACCAATGTTTTGTCATGACAAGGCAAGGATGCCAAAGAACAAATGCGATTCATAAACATGCTCGGATTGCGAGAATAGAGTTTCCTCGATGCTTATATCATAGCCTATTTTAACTAAGGCATGCCGAAGAAGGAAGGTTACTTTACATACCTCAAACTCTCTCCAATATAATCCAAACTCAAGATGAGTCCAACCTAC
The DNA here is from genome assembly GCF_029784015.1 of Lycium ferocissimum. Classification (NCBI taxonomy): domain Eukaryota; kingdom Viridiplantae; phylum Streptophyta; class Magnoliopsida; order Solanales; family Solanaceae; genus Lycium; species Lycium ferocissimum. The sequence goes on from NW_026726245.1 coordinate 32,539, forward strand.
GATTCGGGCTGCCCACGATCTATAAACAAGCCATAAAATGCCAAACATTAGCTAAAGACTTTTTGGGCATTAAATTCCAATTTCGCCCTTAATTCTACAGAAATTTGGGCAGCATTTCCCCTGTAAATAGGCCACCCCGAGAATTTAACTCGGCCAAAACAATCAACAACAACAACAATAACCAACCTAGCAACATCAACAACCAATCCGAAAGGCAAAACAACGATAATAGCTCTCTTTTCCATCATTCAACAATCTTTCATAAATTCAACTCGACGACTTACATTCAAACCAACATCGACGCTTATACATTCAAATACTAACCCAAACCCATACCAACAATATTTAAAGACATTCTAAGCAATTCATACAACATTTCCAACAACCCAAATTTTTCTCCAATTCGGTAAATTCGGCCCCAAACGAGAACCCCACTTTTCACATTCCTCATTCTCAAATCATGATTTGTATCCACAATTCACATTCTAACAATGCTATTCTCATCAATATACAATTTACATTAAATGTACAAAAATCTCCAAATCAGTCCGCAACAATCACAACCTCAATTTGAGCCATTAAATATTCATTTCCAACATAGAATTCATAACGACGACGACTAAAACATTAAGCGATATCAATTCGTTCATTGTCATATAATGTGACCCATTTCGACCAACACTACACATATACATATATAGATGATTCTCAATCGTTCTTCACCTTACAATGATCATAATAAACTAACTAGGCATTAATTCATAGTTTCAACACAACACAACAAACACCCATTTGCACGGCTCAACCACCACACACACAACTCACTTCCAATATTCCATATCTCATGATTTTCCTCCATTATAAGATACTACAACAAGCATACAACCTTTATAACATACAAAACATGATCAAATCTTTCCTTTTCTCTTCAATTTCCCAATAGCTTAGGGTTTCCAAAGATGGAAAATAATGGGTTGATCGCTCCAACGACACCTCCACGCTACTTAGGGACCTCAATATAGTGGGTTGGCATCAACAAAATAATTTTGGAAGAGCTTAAAATGGGAGTTGATTTTTCCCTTGGTTGGCCGAGAACCCTCTAATGGTGGTGTTCCTCACTCTTCAATTTTTTTTCTAAGTGTAGTAATGACTAAATGAACTAATGGTCATCTTTTACCACTTTATGAAGTGTACAATTTCCCTTGGCCCACATCAATGTGTTGTCCCAATTAAAAGATGACACAAAAATGGTGTGGGCACCACTCCACATCACACGGCCACAACATGAAAAAGTGGATGATTTTCAACTTCCAATTTTATCACTTTGGGTCCCAAATTTTCCTAATTGTTCCATACCAATAAATTCATGCACAACTTATATCTCAAAATAAAATCGAAGGTCAAGAATCCCGACTTTGCATCCCGAAATAGTTTTGTCCTTAGTTTATCATAATTAATCCGGATTATTCGCTTATCATAATTAATCCGGATTATTCCAATGTACAAAAATGCGGGTTCTAACAAAGACGTTCCTCGGCATTATTGTATTATTTATGGATCGGGCCGTACGTTCCTCGGCATTCGGTTAATGTCAGCTCATATGATGTGTTTGATTTTCCGTATGTATGAGACAGAAATATTTTTCAAAAGAAAGCGAAGCATTTTGGCATTCTGATTATCCTATTTGTCTTAAGAACCCCTTATGTATGATTTGTATGTCGGATGTAAGTACTTTGGTATTCGGGTTATTATGCTCACGTTCGTACACCTTACTTTGGTTATGACTTCATTTTACGTACTTCTGCTTTGCATACTCGGACATATTCCGTCGACCCCTTTCTTCGGGGGCTGCGTTTCATGCCACGCAGGTACCCACAGATGAGTCGGTGATGTTAGCAGAAGATGTTCCAGCTGGATTGGTGAGCTCCTTTTTCTCTCGGAGCGCTGCCGAGTCAGAGTGCTTATGTTGTGGTATCTGGAGTTATGTTAGAGACTTTGCAGACAGTGTCGTGTATATGATATGTCAGATTTGTTTTGAAAGCGGCTATATAAGCCGATGTATTGTTGTGCATTATATTACAGATTTCATACGATTGCAGACTTTATTTGATTTGAAAAAGATGAAAAGCATGTTTGTTTTCAGAAAATTTTTCACTATGTGCTTGTCATGTTTTGCGGGCCCAAAGATGATTATGAGTATTACGAAAGTCCGCGGGTTCGCTCGACCCTAGGTAAGGGTCGGGTACCCATCATGCCCTATCGGAAATTAGGGTGTGACAAATTGGTATCAGAGCAGTTCGTCCTAGGGGTTGTCTGTAAAGTCGTGTCAAGTAGAGTCTTGTTTATGTTGTGTTGCGCGCCACATTTATAAACAGGAGGCTACGGGGCATCTAGGGTGGTTACTCTTCGTTCACATCTGAGATCGTGCCATAGAGACAAGTCATAGGGAATGAGATTTCTCTTACTGACCTTTGGTTTCAGCAGAAGAATGGCATCGACAGAAGAAAGTGACGAGTGATGTTGGAAATTTCAAAGCACGCGAGTAAGCAAAGATATGAAAGATACATGTCGGGTAAGATATTGAAGTACGATTGAAATACAAAGCTGAAGATTAAAAGGGAAAGTAAACAAGAAAGTGTAACAAGTGCAGTTTGAGTTGGGTATACGAGGTATGTTCGTTATTTTCGTACTAATGTTGATATTGAGAGCCCTGTGTGGTTGTGATATGATATGATACGTATATATATATATGTTGGCCCTGTGAGGCACTGTTGGTATTTCCTGCGTACAGGTTTTGAGATAGTAAGAAATACAGAGGAAACTCTGCCGAAATTTTTCGAGAAATAAAAGAGAATGAGATATGGATCTGTGAGACGCTTTGAAAGGTTGTGTCAATAGTAAGAGTAAGATTTGGCCAAGTTGCAAGTACGGCTGATTTTGAGAAATAAGTTAATAACTGAATTGATGGTAATGGTAATCGGAGGTCGATACCGATATGGTAAAAAGAATTTGGAAAGGGTTTGTGATATTAAGAGATGATTTAGAAGAGGTTGGCCGGAAAAGAAAAAAAAAAGAGGGTTAAGTTTGGAAGTGTCAACATAATGATATTTGGGAAAGAAAGAAAGTGAGTAAATGAAAGGCAAGAGGATCAAAATGTCGGAATAAAAGTGCCGCCTAAGTGAGACTGGAAATACGGGAATAGGGCAAAATATGATCGGGTGATAGTATAAGTACGCCCCTAAAGGGGGGAAGCGAGTGCGAGAGATGCAAGTGTAAGATAAAGAAATGACACGAGATAATGTGCCTAGAATGTTACAAGTTGAGCAAAGGGAATTACGAGAAGGAAAAGTCTAAACCGAGATATATTGGACCTTATTACGTTATTCGCAGGGTAAGAGGAGATGGAAAAGAAAAGTGGTTGGTAGAAGAGATTGCGTGCTATGGTAATAAAGGAAACCCCCCGAGATCCTCACAAGACCCTATGCGATTAGTTGAACATTCGAGGATGAATGTTCTAAAGAGGGGAAGGATGTTATATCCCGTATTTTGGTACATTGGGATAATCCGAGTTAGTCATGATAAGTTAAGGACAAGGTTGTAATTTCTTCCGATTTTGTTAAAAGTGCATAAGTTGCATATTCATCTTTTCATTGGCATGGAGTGTTAAGGGTAAAATTGGAATAAGAAAAATTTGGGGTCAAAAGTGAATTATGGAAAGTTAGGCACTTCATGAAAATTAAGGGCTAGAAGTGAAATTTTGGAAACTAAGTAAATCATGAAAATTGGCCATGTTGGCCATGTGGCTTGGAAATGGTCCCCACACATTTTGTTGGCCAAATTAAATTCATCCAAGCCATGTGTGGGCCATGGACATTTGGATGAATTATATATGTGCACCTAGATGACAAAGCAAGTGATAATTCATCATTTTTACAAGACTAGAAAGTTGAAGAAACATGGAGAAACACAAGGGGCCATTCGGCCATGGAGAGAAAAAAATGAAGACCATGAATAGTGATCAAAAATTATTTTCTTCATGGGTTTCAACTCTTTGGAAGGTCCTAAACAACATGAAGTGGTTATTGGAGCAAACAAATCCTTGGTTCTTGCAAATCTCAACCCTAGCCAAGTTGAAGAAAAAAGTGGGAAAGGGTAAGTTTAATCCTCTTTTTATATGTTATGCATGGTTTGTGTATGTTGTGGAGTGTGAAAATGAATGAAATTCATCAAAGCAAGGTATGTTGTGTGTGGCCGTGTGTATGTTGTATGGTGTAGGAGTGATGAATTAAGCGTATTGAGCATGTTTGTGTGTTGTTGTAGTGTGTAGAAATGAATGAAACTCATGAAATTGTGATGTTGGTGTTGTGGCCGAAAATGGGCTGATTTGGTGTAAGTATGTTGAACTAATTTTATTTAGTATTTTTGGTTATCGTTGCATGGATTCTATGATGGAAGTGATGGTTTAATGATTCAAATTGAAGTTGTAATCGTTTGTAGGTTGTTGGAGAAGGTAATGTGATTTTATTATAGTTTCTTGTATTATTGAGGTTAATGTTGTTAATGTGTAGATTGATAGTGTGGGTCATGAATTTGGAAGAAAGAGATGTGTTGTTGTTGTTTTTATGGCATTTGGAAGTTTCGGGTGGAATAGTGTAGTGGTCGGGTTGTTTGGAAAATTTTGCGGATTGTTTGAAATGTTTCTGAATCTTGATTGAATGATCTTGGAGTAGTACTTGCATGTGAGATCGTTGGTATTGGTTTGATTATATGTGGTTGATTTGAATGAAAATGGAATATCGTCGAATTGTATAGAAAGGAGTTACTAATATTAGAATGCGTTTCGAATTCATTATTGATGTTGTTGGAATGGTTGTTGGTATTTTTGTTGATGATATTGGCCGAGTTGAATTCTCGGGGTTGTTGAATTTATAGGGGAAGTGCTGCCCAAATTTCTGTAAATAAAATGCGAGCTTAAAATGGGATTCCGAGGTGCCTATGGCTAATGTTTGGTGTCTAATGACGTTGTTGTAGATTTTGAGAAGCCGAGACTTGAGTTTGGATTAGCTTAGGAAGCAATCAAGGTATGTAAAGCTTATCCTTCTTTTTTTGGCATGTCCTAGACGCAAGTAAGTTGTGATATGTTATGAGCCTTGGGGGTAATTCTATTCGTAAAATCCGAATATGTTTGTGATTCATATTTGCTTTGTGATGTTGGCATCCTTAATATGGTCAAGTTATGATCCGTATGTCTTTGATATGATTGGATTTGAAATGCTGTGTAAACGATTTGTTCCGAAAGGATCTTATGTCTAAAAATGTCCGTAACTTTCATGGACAGAACCGGATTGCTTTGATAAGCTCGTAAACGATTCTTAATTGTTTCTTGATATTCGTATTCTTAATGTAGTCGAATTATGGTCCTTATGTCTTTTGTATGACTAAATTTCAAAAGTTGCATAAAAGTTTTGTTTTCAAAAGAGTTTTGTTCCTAAACGATTAGAAACTACGAACGCCGTAACTTTCAAGAAAGGGCTCGGATCGCTTTGATATCTTCGCAAATTATTTCATGACGAGTAATGACCTTAATTTTCATAGGCGGGCCCAGATTGGGTTGACACTCGTCCGTGAGTCCCGCGACTTTCTAAGTTTGGTTCTAACAACCTATTTTTGAAAGAATTTAATATGACTATCTTTCCGACCCCCGAGTATGATTACTTATTTATCGGTTGAGTCTGAAATAAGGATTTTTATGCACATGATTTTGATACGTGACTATGGTTTTACGAAGTTCGGTTTGATATGTTCCGTGATATTCGGAAGAAAATGCGATTTGACTACTGTTTTGGCTTATAAATAACAATCCGTTTTGATTACTCTATTGAGTCTTTGTGAATGTTTGGCATTGCATATGATTTCCTACGATTACGCTCGTGCATTCATTATTACCTCTTTCGCCGAGTCCGGGCCGGTATGTTATCGTGCGCACTATTCCGAAGTATGATGTGATTCCGAAGTATGATGTGTTTTTTGAAGTATGATGTGATATGATATATGATGTGATACGGAGTATGATGTGTTCGGAGGTATACAATATTCCGAAGTATGATGTGTTGTGGCGCCCAGATGGAGTGGCGACCACGTTCTGTCCGCCGGGTCCCATTACGGACCGTATGTGATATGATATGATATGATATGTGATGATCTGATGATACGATATGATATGTGATAATATGACGATATGATTTGATTTACCGAGTCCCTCGCTAGGAGGGTTTGGGTACGTATGTTTATGATTATTATTATATATGGATCGGGCCGTACGTTCCTCGACATTATTATATTATATATGGATCGGGCCGTACGTTCCTCGGCATTATTGTATTATTTATGAATCGGGCCGTACGTTCCTCGGCATTCGGTTAATGTCAGCTCATATGATGTGTTTGATTTTCCGTATGTATGAGACGAAATGTTTTTCAAAGAAAGCGAAGCATTTTGGCATTACGATTATCCTATTTGTCTTCGAACCCCTTATGTGTGATTTGTATGTCGGATGTAAGTACTTTGGTATTCGGGTTATTATGCTCACGTTACGTACACCTTACTTCGGTTATGACTTCGTTTTACGTATGCCATGATTGCATACTCGGTACATATTCACGTCATGACCCCCTTTCTTCGGGGGCTGCATTTCATGCCACGCGAGATATACGGATGAGTCGGTGATGTTAGCGAAGATGTTCCCGACTGGATTGGTGAGCTCCTTTTTCTCCCCGGAGCTTTTGCCCGAGTCGAGTGCTTATGTTGTGGTATGCGGAGTTATGTTAGAGACTTTGCGGACGGTGTCGTGTGTATGATATGTCGATTTGTTTTGAAAGCGGCTATATAAGCTGATGTATTGTTGTGCATTATATTGCAGATTTCATACGATTGCAAACTTTATTTGATTTGAAAAAGATGAAAAGCATGTTTGTTTTCCGAAAATTTTTCACTATGTGCTTGTCATGTTTTGCGGGCCCAGTATGATTATGAGTATTACGAAAGTCAGCGGGTTCGCTCGGCCCTAGGTAAGGGTCGGGTGCCCATCATGCCCTATCGGAAATTAGGGTGTGACATTCAAATCCTTTAGGTTACTATGTCACCTTGGGATACTTATGGCAGCCATATATATAACGATATTCTTACTAACTCGATTAACTTTCCTTGAACTTTCTTTACTCATTCATTCTTGTCTCGAGTCAAGTAGCACGGACTCTTACGGGGTGTAACACGAGCGAACCACTCTAAATCCGAAACTATGGGGAGCGAACCCCAACTTACCTGATAATATCTAAATCTGGATATATATATATATATATATATATATATATACACACACACACACAACTGAGCAAGCCGAGGAGGCTGCCAGTCGTTTTCTTCCATCGATGCCATTTCTCAATCTGATATCAGAGATTAGCGCAAATAATCTCATTTCCTATGACTTGGCTCTATGGCACGATCGAAGATGTCAAAGAAGAGTAACCATCCTAGATGCCCCGTAGCCTCCCGTTTATAAATGTGGCGCGCTTCACACCATAAACGGGGACTCTACCGGACACGACTTTGCGACAACCCCCAAGACGAACCGCTCGATACCAATTTGTCACACCCTAATTTCTCGTTAGGGTGTGATGGGCACCCGACCCTTATTTGGGGCCGAGCGAACCCGCCGACTCATATAATACTCATAATCACGCGAAAACATCGTATCATAACACAAATATATAATGAAAATTTCTTGAAGAATAATATACATTTTACCTTTCTCGAATCAAGAGAATCTATAACATATAGAAACATATAGAACTTATAATACAATACACAATGACACTTCGGCTTACATAGCCGCTTATAAAACCGACATCTTATACCCACGACACTGTCTGCAAAGTCTCTAACACGGAACATGAATCCATATCGTAATACTTTGACTCGGCGAAGACTCCCGAGAGTAAACGGAGCTCGCCAATCCCGCCGGAACATCTCCTACTAATCTTCACTCACTCGGGTGTACCGCGCGGCATGAAACGCGACCCCCGAAGAAAGGGGGTCGCACGGAATATGTCTTGAGTATGTAAAGCATGAAATGTAGTAAGCGGGATCACATTGAAGTAAAGGCATCCTACAAAAATCATAAGACTTGCCTTTTGAAAACATTTGTCATGCATATACATATATCGGTAAGTAAAATCTTATCATAATCATATCGTTATATCATCGTACATATATACCGTACCCGCCCTCTAGTGAGGGACTCTTGGTGAGTAAAATCATATCATAATCATGTATGCATGCGTATACACATATATATATATATATAATATATATATATATATATATAGCGTGTCCCGGCCCCGCTAGCAAGGGACTCGGTATGCCATCCTGGCCGTCATCCCCATCTCATCACATCATCATATCATCATACACACACACACACACACACACACACACACACACACACACACACACACACACACACACATATATATATATATATATATATATATATATATATAGCGCATCCACTACAGTGAGGGACTCGGTGAACAATGCGAGAGAAGTTGCACGAATGCGTACCGGCCCGGACTCGGTGAAAGATGCATTGAGCTTGCACGAGCAAGAGTAGTGAGAAACCATATGCACATAAATCATTTCCAAAGACTCAATGGAGTAATCATAATGAATCGTCATTCGAAATCCGGACAATAGTTATATCAAAAAGCTTTCGACATTCTTTCAACATATCGAATATCATAGGCATAGCAATAGTATCATAAAGATCATAATCATATGTCAAATCAATCAGATTATCGGAACGTTATGGACATTAGTCATTATGGAACTTCCTACAAGCATATCGAAGCGATCCGAGCATTTATGTGGAAGTTACGGACGTTCGTAGTTTCGGAATCATTTAAGAATAAAACTCTTTTGAAAACAGAACTTTCATGCAATTTTCGACATTTAGTCATACAAAAACGTAAAGATCATAATTCGATTACATTAAGGATATGAACATCAAGAAACAAATAAGAATCATAAGCATGCTCGGATCGCGAGAATAGAATTACCTTGAAACTCGTGTCATAGCTTACTTACACTAAGACATGCCAAAAAGAAAGGTGAGCTTTACATACCTTAGCCACTTCTTAAGCTAATCCGAACTTACGTCTCGACTTCTCACAATCTACAATAACATTGATAGGCATCGAACATTAGCCATAAACATCGAAGAATCCAATTCCAAGCTATTACTTTCTCTACCGAAATTTCGCAAAGATTTCCCCTATAAATTGGACATCCCAGGAATTTAACTCGGCCAAATCCATCAACAACCATACCAAGATAGACATTCCAACAACATCAACCATTAATTCAAAACGCATTCTAACATTAATAACCTTCTTCACATAATGCGACGACATTCATTTATATTCAATTCAACTACATATATCCAAACTAATATCGACGATCGCATATTCAAATAACAATCCAAAACCTTTCAAACACGAATCAAGAACATTTTCAACAATCCGCACAATATTCAAAGTAATCCAACCAACCTACTACTTCACCCGAAATCCTCTAAGTTCAAGAAAACAATCAACAACACATTTCTTCCTTTCAAGTTCATCAACTATATCGACAATTCACACATTGACAACATTATCTTCCACAAATTCATGAAACTATATTAGAATTTTCTTAAGTTCTAAATCAGCCCACCAACAATTACAACTTCAATTTAAGTCATCAAACCTTCATTTCCATCACATAATTCATAACAACATCAACCAAAACACTAAATAAGTTCAATTCATCACCACACAACATGACCTACATACGGCCAAAACAACACACGGCCCCAATAGCAACTTGTTCTTCAATTTGAATCATTAAACTTTCATTTGCATCATACAACTCACAACACAACAATCTAAACATGCTAAATAAAATTAATTCTTCACTTCCACATATATTTAACCACACATATTCGTTGCCACACACAACACCATGTTTTCATGAATTCCATTCATTTCCATACTCTACAACATCCACAAATCATGCATGACATATGAAAATAAGGATTGAATCTTACCTCCTTCATTCAAGTCCTTCACTCGGCCAGAGTTGAGGAATTGGAAGAATGAAGATATTGCTTATCCCAACAACTATCCCATGTTAATAAGGACCTTTCACTTAGTAGAAAAGCTAGAAGAAAGTAATTTTCCTTGATCAATATTTCTTGCTCCCTCACGGATTGGACATGGCCGAATGGCCTTTTTCTCTCCTCTCCAATGTTCTTGAAATTTCTAAGGTGTAGGAAATGATGAAGATGACTTAATTGTCATCTTTTACTACATATTTAATTTACCCATGTTTAGACCTATGGCCCACACTAATTCACGGCCACTTAGGCCCTTAATTTCATGAAAAATAAATTTCTAAAACCTCACTTTTGGTCCCATATTTCATGAAATATTAGTTTCCATAATTTCACTTTTTCCCCAAATTTTCCTTAATATCTCCATCCCATGAAATCATAAGACACTTATGTCGTACAACAAAGTCGGAAAATAACCTCGTCCCTAATTTGTCGCAACCAACTTAAAAATATTCCAACGTACAAAATGCGAGATATAACATTCCAAGGACGAACCGCTCTGATACCACTTTTGTCACGACCCAACCCCGTAGGCCATGACTAGTGTCTGAATTGGACACTCATACGCACTTGACACTCAGAATTAGCATACTAAACTTGCATAAATATAAATGATCACATATAGTCTCAGATTAACGTATAATAGCCAACATATGTCATAAAAGCCGGCGAGGGCTGTCAGTGTGCATAACATATCAAAATACGCATATGCGGTACATAGGTCGCCACGGCGGATAGGACCGCCCAAACATAAAACGTACGAACGTATCTGTACAGGAACAACCACAACCCACATACACGTCTACAGACCTCTAAACAGAGTAACAGAATCATATGACGGGACAGGGCCCCGCCGTACCCCTGAATAGATATGTACATATGCAACGGAAGAATATATACCAAAATGTAGGCTCCGGATGAAGGAGCACTCCCAAGTAGCAGAGTGTGTGTCCTAGGTGGGTGGATCACCAATCTGAGCGTCTGTACCTGCGGGCATGAAACGCAACCCCCGAAGAAAGGGGGTCAGTACGGAATATGTACTGAGTATGCAAAGCAAGAAATACGATAACGAGATCATAATCGAAACAATAAATACGGAAAATAGGTACAATATGCAAAATGTCAAAATATTTAATTTTTGGAAATATAAATCATGCATAGGCTCTTAGAACTATGGTCGCCCGCCGGTCATTGGCGCCATAACACAGCATCACACCAGAAAGTTTCATATCTTCATAACCCGACATATCCCATAACACACCATAATGCCATAACACAAGATAGCACCAAATATACAGCGGAACCCGGCCCTACAGCGAGGAGCTCGGTGAACCGTAACACATCATCACACCGGAATATAACATAGTGCGCACGAAACATAGCCGGCCGAACCGGCGAAAGAAGTACTAACCATATGCACGAGCGGAGTCATGAGTAACCATATGCATAAAAATAATAATCATAAACTCATTAAATAAGTAAGAAATCCATACTCGGGAGTTAAGGTGAAAGTAGTGCTAAGTCTTTCCCGAAGGTCATTAAGAACAAACATAGAAAAGTCGCGGGGCCCACGGACGGGTGTGAACCCCATCCGAGCCCGCCTATGGAAGTTGGGGAATGTTATACCGTATGGAACCTCCTATGAGTGTTTCGAGGCGATCCGAGCTCGTCTACGAAAGTTACGAGCGTTCGTAGTTTCGGCGTCTTTTAGGAATAAAATTCTTTACAAAACTCTTGAAATTCAATCAAATGAAAACGTAAGTGCCTTAGTTAGGCTACATTAGGAGAGTAAATCTTTAGAAGCGAACAAGATGCGTATGCAAGCTCGGATCTCAAGAGTGGAATTACCCCGAGGCTCGTATCATAGCCTAATTAACACTAGGACATGCCAAAAGAAAGAAAGATTAGGCTTCACATACCTCATCCGCTCTCAAGCTAAGTCAAACCTCAAGTCTCGGGCACTCCAAGGTCTACATAAAGACAATATATCAAACATTAGCTATAAGCATTTAGGCATTCAATTCTAAACGAACCTCAAATTCTACAGAAATTTGGGCAGCATTTCCCCTATAAATACAACAACCCCGAGAATTCAACTCGGCCAAATTCATCAACAACTATACCAGCAACCAAACTACAACATCAATAATCAATTCAAAATGCATTTTAACATTAGTAGCTCTTTTTACATAATTTCAACAACATTCACAATATTCCAATATACTCATTTCAACTACTTACATTCAAACCAATATCAACGTTCATACATTCGATTACTAATTCGAAACCATCCAAATAATATTCAAGAACACTTTAGACAATGCACACAATATTTCAAACGACCCAACCAAGGTTCCATCTCACCCGAAAATCAGCCCAAACCCGAGGGCAACACACCCATATTCCTTTCTCCCCAAATCCATGAATTACACCAATAATCCACACCTTAACAATGTTATTCTCATAAATACAAAAATTACATTGAAAGCACATTACTTCCAAATCAGCCCATAACCATTACAACATCAATTTGAATCATTAAACTTGCATTTTCATCATAGAATCTATAACGACGACAACTAAAATACTAACTAAAATTTGCTCATTCTCCACCACCCAAGGGGAACTCTATTCGGCCCACACCATACACACACATATAGATGATTTTCATTCTTTTCTTCACACTAAAACAATCAAAACATGCTAACTAGAATTAATTCATTACTTTTAACACAACACACACACACACGGCCAAACACCATGTCACGGCTCAACTTCAACATGACTTCTTTCATGAATTTCATCCATTTTAGCATACTACAACACACATAAACCATCCATAACTCATAAAAACAAGATTAAACCTTATCTTTTTTCTTCAACTTTACAACTTGCCTAAGGTGGTGAATGATGCAAACGAGTAGTCTATCGCTTCCAACAACGCTCCCACGTTAATAAGCACCCTTCAATTAGTAAGTTTGCTTGAAGAAACAAATTTTTTTGATGGCCAAATCTTAGTCTTGATTTTGCAAGGCTTGGCCGAATGGCCCCTTATTCTTGTTCTCTCAAAGCTTCTTGATTTTTCTTGATTTCTCTTAAGTGTTGGAATGAGAAATAAGATGACTAAGTCATCTTTTAAATACCATGTATTAACCATCCATGTGGCCATGGCCCACACCAAGGTGGCCGGCCACATGGTCCCTTATTTTTTTTTTGTTTTTCATGAAATAAAATACTTTCCAAAAATAGAATTTGACCCCAAAGGTTTCCTTGATATTTCCATGCCAATAAAATCATACACAACTTATGATTTTACGACAAACAAAAGTCTCTACTTCATATCTTGGGATGGTCTTGTCCCCAACTTATCGTAATTCACTCATATTGTCCCGTTGTTCAAAATACGAGATATAACAGGGCATGACACCGCTAAGGCGGGCGGCTTAAGATAACACCGTTCCTAGATGGCCGGACATGACACCACTAGTGGGCGTCGTGTGATAGTTACCCGGACGCGGGTTAACGATGATGGTATCTTTGATATGCATAACATGTGTTTTCCATTAAAAGCTTAGTAGGTTATATCTTCGCCTTATGTTTCATCATTTCTTTACTATGTTGGTATTATTCATGCCTTACATACTCAGTACACTTTCCGTGCGCGTCCTTTTCTTTTAAAAATATCGTGTTCATGCCTTTCTGGGTGGACGGAAGACGGTGCAGACCCGTAGGGGCTTATCTTATCAGCAGGTTTACTGGAGCACTCAACTACTCCGGAGGTGCTACTTATGGTCATATTATTTTTTGCATATATTTAGGTATGACGGGGTCCTGTCCCGTCCTTATGACACAATACTCTAGTGGAGGCTCGTAGATACGAATACGTGGGTAGTTGATGTCTTATGGATATATCGGTGTGTATTTTGTACATCATTTTTATGGCCTTGAGGGCTATATATATATATATATAATATATGCATATGTTGTCTTCGAGATTGTGTATGTTCAGGTTGGGTATGATGACTAGCATAATAAGGGGGGCTCGGTAGTCAGCTCAGTGCCGTCATGGCCCCTCTAGTAGGGTCGTGATAGTCACGACCCGACTACCCTACTAGAAGGGGCCATGACGGGTACCCAGAGCTGACTATCGAGCACCACTCATTATGCTAGTCATCATCCCAACCTGAACACGCACAATCTCCAAGACAACATATACATATATACATAAGTCCTCACGGCTATAAAAATGATATAAATGATGTATCTATGAGACAACTACTACCCACGCATACGTATCTACGAGCCTCTACTAGAGCACGGAGACATAAGGACGGGACAGGACCCCGTCATGCCCGAATATGTACACAAAATAATATATATAAATGCTACACCTGGTTGGTGAGGAAGTGCTGCTCTTGTGCAACAGATAAGCGGCTCCTAAGGATCTAGACTGTCCCCTTGTCTACCTGTGGGCATGAACACAGCGTCCAAAAAGAAAAGGACGTCAGTACGAATAATGTACTGATTATGTAAGGAATATATGATAACATAATAAGGAACATAGAAAGCATAGGAAGAAAAGATAAAAGTCGCTAGTTTTCGCACCTGCGGAGGCGGAATCATAACATGCTTACTTTTACCTTCCAAACATATCACATATACATACATAATCTGTATGAATCAATAACATCATTAGACCGCGTCTGGGGTAATCATGTCACGCTGCCCACTAGTGGTGTCATGTCCAGCCACATAGGCACGGTGTAATCATAAGCTGCCCGCCTTAGCGGTGCCATGTCCGGCCATCTAGGCACGGTGCAATCATAAGCCGCCCGCCTTAGCGGTGTCATGTCCGGCCATCTAGGCATGACGTAATCTCATCATTATACACTTATCATAAGACATGCATAAGAACTCAAGTAAAAGCTACAACTTTATCGGGGTGACGTAAGGTCGAGAATCCCCGATTCCATTATATTATGGAGTAGTCATAATCATCATGCCTCACCTTTGAGGAACTAGCATTATAAGGTGAGCCTAACAACAATGAATGACATCAAGGAACCATATAAGGATCATTAGCTTCATAAGACTATCATATCATAAGCTTTGGAGTCTCTAGACTTAGATTCACCATCATCATTGCCATATTCATAACACACCTCTTGTCTTTGTCTCATGAGAAGCTCTTGATAATCATAGACTTATAGTTCACGGAATATAAGAGAGTTATGAAAAGATAAAGGAAGTCATATTATAAGGATCATGCCTTAGAAAAAGAAGGGACTAGCCTTATATACCTTTACGTCGCTCTAGCTCCATCGATTAATTGCTTCCCTCCAATACTCACAATTCTACGTTGAAGAAAATTTGTACTAAGATTAAACAACCCGAAACATCTCTAGGAAACCCATGATAACATAATCAATAAATTCTTTAAGTTAAAAATTGTTCACTTCTTAAATCCATCTCCAACATCATCCATAACCATACCTATAATACAACTTCATATTCATTCTCATATAATACTCCTTTAACCTCATTTATATTATTCACCACAAAATTGTACTCATAACACATCAAGAACTATTATTCAAGTCAAGTCATTATTCAAGAGTATCATTATTCCCATATGTGTATTCCATAGTCTCCTCCCTTCCATAATCCAAGTATTTTAACCTCTCAATATTCTTAATAGAATGAATTGAACATAAAACTTACCTTTGATGATGTAGGAATCAACTTTGGATGTAAATACTTCAATTGGAGAAAACCCCACTTCAACACCCAAGAGATTCTTGGTTTCCACAAACCCTAGAGAGTATCCTTGCACTTGATTACACTAATTCTTGGTGTTTACTCCTTGATTTCCCTTGTGCTACACCTCAAAAAATTTCATGTCGTTGTGCAGTAAATAGACTAATGCAGGTTAAGACGTATATTGTGTTCCTACACGTAAGAAAGGGTGCTTAATGATTCTAATTAAGATTCCCAAGACATTGGAGGAGACAAGAAAGCTTGTTGGAGAAAGTTAAGGCAGAGAGTGTCTTACCTCATGTACAAGTGTACCAGCAGGTATTCCTGGTAATTTACAGGACTATAGGTTGAACGGATCAAATCGAAATTAAGGTCAAGACTGATGTTCTAAAATAATCCTGCATTTTTCGAATGTTGGAGCGAGTTGGTTCGATGAATATAAATATGCTCTTATTTTTCAGATTTCACTCTCCTCACAAGTCTTGAAGGTTCTAGAACGTTCTTGTTACAGCCCGTATTTCGTACGTTCGGACGTTGTGGGATAATGGTAAGAAATTAAGGTCAAGACTATGTTCTAAAATAATTTTAATGTTCGAGTTGGTTATGAATATTATTTATGAATATTATTGGACGGAAATATTAAGAAAGGCTAAGGGCAAGAAGAGAAAATCGCAAAATGGGTCGTGGAAATAATGCGGAAGGCCAGGGACAAAATGGTAATATTGAGAAAAGTCGAGGGGCAAAACGGGAATTTCACCTAGGGTTCATGAAAGTTCCCAAAGGGGCCATATTGGCCATGTGAAGGAAAAGAATGGAAGAGAATGACTAAAGTAAGTCATCTTTTAAAAAGGAAAGAAAAGAAAAGAAAACTCTAGAAAAATAAAGAAAAAGGAAGAAAAAAATCTAGAGAGGGAACAAGGGGGACAAGTGAATATACTTGAGGGGCCTAAACATAAATATGGGAAAGTAGTGGAATATATATATATATATAGTCTTCCTTTTAATTCAAGAAAAATAAGAAAGATGAGGAGAAAAAGAGAGAGGGCAGTCGGCCATGGAGGGGCTGGCCGAAACTTGCCCCTCAATTTTCATCATGGAAAAATATTTTCTCCTTGCTTCTCTACTAATCGGAAGGCCCTCGTCGACGTGGAATAGTCGTTGGAACAAGAAAACCGCTCGTTCTTGCAAAATATTGTCCTAGCCGAGAGGGGAGGTTGAAGGGAAGGTAAGATTCTATCCTCCTTTACATGTTTTATGGATGCTTTGGACGTGTTATAATGCATGGAAGTGAATGAAACTTATGAAGTTATGCATGTGTGGTGTGTGTGGCCGTGTGTGCAATACTATATGGGAGCAAGGAGTTAATTTATTTAACATGATGGATTGTTGTATTATGGATGGTTGTGAATATTGTAGCATGTAGAAAAATGATGTAATTTATGGAAATATGGAAGTTGTTGATGTGGCCGAATAGAAGTAGTGTGTGGAGGCGCGATGAATTGATTTTATTTTGGTAGTTTGATTGTTGTGTTGGAGTAATGAGCTAGTGAATTTAACATGTTTGTGTGTTGTTGTAACGCGTAGAAAATGAATGAAATTCATTAGATTATGCATATTGGTGTTTGGCCGTGACTAGGGCTGTTTGGTATGCTAGAAATGAGCTAATGTTATCAAGTAATTTGGTTGTCGTTGTTATGAATTCTATGACATAAAACGAAGGTTAATAATTCAAGTTGAAGTTAGGAACCATGTGGACTGATTTGAAGCCCAATGTGATTTCAATATGTTCTCTTGAATGTATGAAAAGGATGTTGTTAACATATGAGGTTGTCGACATAGTTTATGAATTTGAAAGAAAGAAATGTGTCGCTATTGTTTTCATTGAGTTGGAAGGTCTCGGGTAAGATTGGGTGTTGGTTTGGACATTTTGAATTGCCTATCGATATTGTCGTTGATAAGAATGGTTGATATTGTTGCTAGTTTGGCCGGGTTGTATTCCCGGGATTGTTGTTGATTGAAATCGGCCAAGTTAAACTTGGTGGCATGGTATATTTACAGGGGAAGTGCTGCCGAAATTTCGGTAGACAAACGATTACTTTGAATTCCAACTTCTAGATGCTCAAGTTGACAATTGGTAAGTGTGACCAAATCGTAGATTTTGGCGGATTTGCAGCTTGGATGTGGAATAGCAAAAGGAGCGGAAAGAGGTATGTAAGACTTCACCCTTCTTTCTATGGCATGTCTTAGACATACTAAGTTGGATACGGGCCTCGGGGATCATTCCTTTTCTTGAAACCTAAGATTGAAAATAGTTACTATTCATTCAGTAGAATTGAATTAAGAACTTGCGCAAAATGTCGGAAAAACTTCTTAAGCATCCGAACTTACCCAAATAAGACTCGATTACCCTAAGACCCTCCCAAGTGACGCCATGAACTGTAATATACGTAAGTTTGATACGCCGCCTCGTTTGACTCGAGGTGGGCCCACTATTCCCGAATTCTCTCCTATTGTTCCAGTTAGCTTACTTTCATTCTATAATTTAAGGAAACTTTTGGACATCTTTTCGACTACTAAATAAGAATTGTTTTAATTAAACCCTTAACCCCAATGCATGATTTTTCCTCACTAAAAGTTTACAAGTGTTTTCCAAAATATTCTTTTCTTCAAAAACCAAGTTTTACAATATTGAGAGTCTTAGCGACTAAAGCAGCGACTGTGATACTATGGTGACTAAGATCCTACGATGACTATGATTCTATGATACCTATGATTCCATGGCGACCATGATTCCCTGTTACCTATGATTCTATGATGTCGACTATGCCATGTCTATAACCCGACATATATATACATATAATAGTAGAACCAGAGCGCTATAGACGCTGGTAAATATATACATACAATATAAGTGTGTGCATGCGACAAAAAGAATCAGAGCGCTATAGACGCTATATATCTTGAATGAGACGGGCGCTATAGACGCCGATATTTATACTTGAAGCACGCAGATATTTACGGGGAAAATAGGGATAAGGGCGGAGCGTTATGTACGCGTATCCACGATCGGTTGGAGTTTGGCACATGATATCGTCCGGACGCGGGATGCCCGACGCGGGGTGTGCTTATTATGGTCAAATGGATCGGTCGCCGACGCCTCGGCAATATAATATATTCTTATTTTTATGTATATATGTATATCTATGAGTAAGGAAAGCTAAGAAAGTGCGCATTTGCCCAAGGGCACTTATAGGTACAACTATCCTCTTATCTCATCACGAATCCTATCATCCCATGGTATTGTTGTTCATACTTACGTTCTTGTTCGTATTATTATTATTCATGTCTTGCATACTCGGTACATTGCTCGTGCGACCCCCTCCTCTTCGGGGGCTGCGTTCATGCCGCGCAGGTACACCCAGATGGATCGAAGTTAATGTAAGAGATGTTCCAGCGAAGTTGGCAAGCTCCCTTTGGCCTGGAGTGAAGCCGAGTCAGAGTATACGTGCCAGGATCCCTGATTACAGTTAGAGACTTTGCAGACAGAGTCGTGGGTTTTGGGAGTCGGTTTGTATTATAATACAAGTTTGTACAGTTACATGTTTTACTTAATTCAAAAGCAATGAAAGAATGTTCTAGTAATCTTATTGTATACACACGACTTAGAGGTTCAAAAAAAAAAATTTCAAGTACGTATTAAGGGTTAGCGGGTTCGCTCGGCTCCGGTTACGGGGTCGGGTGCCCATCACACCCTAATCAAGATTGGGGTGTGACAAAGTGGTATCAGAGCAGGTCGGTCCAAGGGTTGTCTGCAAAGTCGTGTCCGGTAGAGTCCCGTTTATGGTGTGAAGCCGGCCACATTTATAAACGGAGGCTACGGGCATTTAGGAATGGTTGACCTTCTTTCGTCATGAGATCGTGCGATAGAGCCAAGTCATAGGAGATAAGATCCTTTATACTAATCGTTGACTTCCGCAGAAGCCCGTATCGGCGGAAAAAGGCGAGAAATGATATGGAAGGCAAAAGAGGTGAGACCGGGTGAATATATTTGTTCTATTACGTGGAGCTGGAAGTCCAGGACAGGAGGTAGCCATACACACACAGGCGGAAGGTGAGTACTGGAAAGTGAAAAAGGGTAAAATAGTAATTGCAAAAGAGAGGACGTGTTACGAAAATGCCTCGGAAGCTGCGAGACTTCGACTTGCCCCCGATCAGGTAATAAAAGGCATACGAGGAAGTAGACGCGAAAATATCGTGTTAAGGTACCAAATTCCACCAAAGTCTCGGGGTTAAGCGTGCTCGGTAGGAGCAATTTCGGGATGGGTGACCCCCGGGAAATAAACCAAAAGTTCTACAAATTGAGATACAAGGGACAAATGAACGGTTAAGAGTAACCTAAGGAAAACTAGAATATATGGATGGATGGAGACCTTAAGAGGACGCGTAAGACGAGGTGGATTAGTTCGGAAAAGAGACGGGAAGTGTGTCATAGCTCGGGAATTAGGATAGGCTTGAATAGCGTTGGAAAGTACCTTGTGGGTTAGTTGATGGTAAATGTATATATATACGAGAGAGATGAAAATGTGTACCATATTCGGAAAAGAAAGAGAGTGAGTAATCGGAAAATAAGGAGATCGGATGCCGGAAAAAGGTAAAAAGTAAAGAGTTCCCGATATGTGAGGCATAGGATTGGAAGGAAGGCGAGGAATAAGGTATCAACGAAGACTTCATAAAAGGACTATCGGCATATAAGGAGCCCCTTAAAGGGGAGAGACCGAGGAGTTCGATGAAGAGGAAAATAAGGTAAAGGATAAGGAACGGGCATAAGGGAAAGGGTAGCTATAAAGAGGAACCCTCCCAGAGCAGTGTGACGCCCATAAGGTCAGTTGAACATTCGAGGACGAATGTTCTAAAGGGGGAGAGGATGTTACAGCCCGTATTTCGTACGTTCGGACGTTGTGGGATAATGGTAAGAAATTAAGGTCAAGACTATGTTCTAAAATAATTTTAATGTTCGAGTTGGTTATGAATATTATTTATGAATATTATTGGACGGAAATATTAAGAAAGGCTAAGGGCAAGAAGAGAAAATCGCAAAATGGGTCGTGGAAATAATGCGGAAGGCCGGGGACAAAATGGTAATATTGAGAAAAGTCGAGGGGCAAAACGGGAATTTCACCTAGGGTTCATGAAAGTTCCCAAAGGGGCCATATTGGCCATGTGAAGGAAAAGAATGGAAGAGAATGACTAAAGTAAGTCATCTTTTAAAAAGGAAAGAAAAGAAAAGAAAACTCTAGAAAAATAAAGAAAAAGGAAGAAAAAATCTAGAGAGGGAACAAGGGGGACAAGTGAATATACTTGAGGGGCCTAAACATAAATATGGGAAAGTAGTGGAATATATATATATATATAGAGTCTTCCTTTTAATTCAAGAAAAATAAGAAAGATGAGGAGAAAAAGAGAGAGGGCAGTCGGCCATGGAGGGGCTGGCCGAAACTTGCCCCTCAATTTTCATCATGGAAAAATATTTTCTCCTTGCTTCTCTACTAATCGGAAGGCCCTCGTCGACGTGGAATAGTCGTTGGAACAAGAAAACCGCTCGTTCTTGCAAAATATTGTCCTAGCCGAGAGGGGAGGTTGAAGGGAAGGTAAGATTCTATCCTCCTTTACATGTTTTATGGATGCTTTGGACGTGTTATAATGCATGGAAGTGAATGAAACTTATGAAGTTATGCATGTGTGGTGTGTGTGGCCGTGTGTGCAATACTATATGGGAGCAAGGAGTTAATTTATTTAACATGATGGATTGTTGTATTATGGATGGTTGTGAATATTGTAGCATGTAGAAAAATGATGTAATTTATGGAAATATGGAAGTTGTTGATGTGGCCGAATAGAAGTAGTGTGTGGAGGCGCGATGAATTGATTTTATTTTGGTAGTTTGATTGTTGTGTTGGAGTAATGAGCTAATGAATTTAACATGTTTGTGTGTTGTTGTAACGCGTAGAAAATGAATGAAATTCATTAGATTATGCATATTGGTGTTTGGCCGTGACTAGGGCTGTTTGGTATGCTAGAAATGAGCTAATGTTATCAAGTAATTTGGTTGTCGTTGTTATGAATTCTATGACATAAAACGAAGGTTAATAATTCAAGTTGAAGTTAGGAACCAGGTGGACTGATTTGAAGCCCAATGTGATTTCGATATGTTCTCTTGAATGTATAGAAAGGATGTTGTTAACATATGAGGTTGTCGACATAGTTTATGAATTTGAAAGAAAGAAATGTGTCGCTATTGTTTTCATTGAGTTGGAAGGTCTCGGGTAAGATTGGGTGTTGGTTTGGACATTTTGAATTGCCTATCGATATTGTCGTTGATAAGAATGGTTGATATTGTTGCTAGTTTGGCCGGGTTGTATTCCCGGGATTGTTGTTGATTGAAATCGGCCAAGTTAAACTTGGTGGCATGGTATATTTACGGGGGAAGTGCTTCGAAATTTCGGTAGACAAACGATTACTTTGAATTCCAACTTCTAGATGCTCAAGTTGACAATTGGTAAGTGTGACCAAATCGTAGATTTTGGCGGATTTGCAGCTTGGATGTGGAATAGCAAAAGGAGCGGAAAGAGGTATGTAAGACTTCACCCTTCTTTCTATGGCATGTCTTAGACATACTAAGTTGGATACGGGCCTCGGGGATCATTCCTTTTCTTGAAACCTAAGATTGAAAATAGTTACTATTCATTCAAAAGTAGAATTGAATTAAGAACTTGCGCAAAATGTCGGAAAAACTTCTTAAGCATCCGTAACTTACCCAAATAAGACTCGATTACCCTAAGACCCTCCCAAGTGACGCCATGAACCGTAATATACGTAAGTTTGATACGCCGCCTCGTTTGACTCGAGGTGGGCCCACTATTCCCGAATTCTCTCCTATTGTTCCAGTTAGCTTACTTTCATTCTATAATTTAAGGAAACTTTTGGACATCTTTTCGACTACTAAATAAGAATTGTTTTAATTAAACCCTTAACCCCAATGCATGATTGTTCCTCACTAAAAGTTTACAAATGTTTTCCAAAATATTCTTTTCTTCAAAAACCAAGTTTTACAATATTGAAAGTCTTAGCGATTAAAGCAAAATGATCGTGATACTATGGTGACTAAGATCCTACGATGACTATGATTCTATGATACCTATGATTCCATGGCGACCATGATTCCCTGTTACCTATGATTCTATGATGTCGACTATGCCATGTCTATAACCCGACATATATATACATATAATAGTAGAACCAGAGCGCTATAGACGCTGGTAAATATATACATACAATATAAGTGTGTGCATGCGACAAAAAGAATCAGAGCGCTATAGACGCTGATATATATGCTGAATGAGACAGGGCGCTATAGACGCCGATATTTATACTTGAAGCACGCAGATATTTACGGGGAAAATAGGGATAAGGGCAGAGCGTTATGTACGCGTATCCACCTGATCAGTTGGAGTTTGGCACATGATATCGTCCCGGACGCGGGATGCCCGGACGCGGGGTGTGCTTATTATGGTCAAATGGATCGGCTGCCGACGCCTCGGCAATATAATATATTCTTATTTTTATGTATATATGTATATCTATGAGTAAGGAAAGCTAAGAAAGTGCAGCATTTGCCCAAGGGCACTTATAGGTACGGCTATCCTCTTATCTCATCACGATCCTATCATCCCATGGTATTGTTGTTCATACTTACGTTCTTGTTCGTATTATTATTATTCATGTCTTGCATACTCGCACATTGCTCGTACTGACCCCCTCCTCTTCGGGGGCTGCGTTCATGCCGCGCAGGTACACCCAGATGGATCGAAGTTAATGTAAGAGATGTTCCAGCGAAGTTGGCAAGCTCCCTTTGGCCTGGAGTGAAGCCGAGTCAGAGTATACGTGCCAGGATCCCTGATTACAGTTAGAGACTTTGCAGACAGAGTCGTGGGTTTTGGGAGTCGGTTTGTATTATAATACAAGTTTGTACAGTTACATGTTTTACTTAATTCAAAAGCAATGAAAGAATGTTCTAGTAATCTTATTGTATACACCTGACTTAGAGGTTCAAAAAAAAAATTTCAAGTACGTATTAAGGGTTAGCGGGTTCGCTCGGCTCCGGTTACGGGGTCGGGTGCCCATCACACCCTAATCAAGATTGGGGTGTGACAAAGTGGTATCAGAGCCAGGTTTGTCCTAGGGGTTGTCTGCAAAGTCGTGTCCGGTAGAGTCCTGTTTATGGGTGTGAAGCCGGCCACATTTATAAACAGGAGGCTACGGGGCATCTAGGGATTGTTGACCTTTTTTCTGTCCTATGATCGTGCGATAGAGCCAAGTCATAGGAGATAAGATCCTTTATACTAATCGTTGACTTCCGCGAGAAGCCCGATATCGGCGAAAAAGGCGAGAAATGATATGGAAGGCAAAAGAGGTGAGACCGGGTGAATATATTTGTTCTATTACGTGGAGCCGGAAGTCCGGGACGAGGTAGCCATACACACACAAGGAAGGAAGGTGAGTACCGGAAAGTGAAAAAGGGTAAAATAGTAATTGCAAAAGAGAGGACGTGTTACGAAAATGCCTCGGAAGCCGCGAGACTTCGACTTGCCCCCGATCGGTAATAAAAGGCATACGAGGAAGTAGACGCGAAAATATCGGTGTTAAGGTACCAAATTCCACCAAAGTCTCGGGGTTAAGCGTGCTCGGGTAGGAGCAATTTCGGATGGGTGACCCCGGGAAATAAACCAAAAGTTCTACAAATTGAGATACAAGGAACAAATGAACGATTAAGAGTAACCTAAGGAAAACTAGAATATATGGATGGATGGAGACCTTAAGAGGACGCGTAAGACGAGGTGGATTAGTTCGGAAAAGAGACAGGAAGTGTGTCATAGCTCGGGAATTAGGATAGGCTTGAATAGCGTTGGAAAGTACCTTGTGGGTTAGTTGATGGTAAATGTATATATATACAAAGAGATGAAAATGTGTACCATATTCGGAAAAGAAAGAGAGTGAGTAATCGGAAAATAAGGAGATCGGGATGCGAAAAAAGGTAAAAAGTAAAGAGTTCCCGATATGTGAGGCATAGGATTGGAAGGAAGGCGAGGAATAAGGTATCAACGAAGACTTCATAAAAGGACTATCGGCATATAAGGAGCTCCCTTAAAGGAGAGACCGAGGAGTTCGATGAAGAGGAAAATAAGGTAAAGGATAAGGAACGGGGGCATAAGGAAAGGGTAGCTATAAAGAGGAACCCTCCCGGAGCAACAGCCTACGAGGACGCCCATTAGTCGGTTGAACATTCGAGGACGAATGTTCTAAAGGGGGAGAGTGATGTTACGGGGGCCCGTATTTCGTACGTTCGGACGTTGTGGGATAATGGTAAGAAATTAAGGTCAAGACTATGTTCTAAAATAATTTTAATGTTCGAGTTGGTTATGAATATTATTTATGAATATTATTGGACGGAAATATTAAGAAAGGCTAAGGGCAAGAAGAGAAAATCGCAAAATGGGTCGTGGAAATAATGCGGAAGGCCGGGGACAAAATGGTAATATTGAGAAAAGTCGAGGGCAAAACGGGAATTTCACCTAGGGTTCATGAAAGTTCCCAAAGGGGCCATATTGGCCATGTGAAGGAAAAGAATGGAAGAGAATGACTAAAGTAAGTCATCTTTTAAAAAGGAAAGAAAAGAAAAGAAAACTCTAGAAAAATAAAGAAAAAGGAAGAAAAATCTAGAGAGGGAACAAGGGGGACAAGTGAATATACTTGAGGGGCCTAAACATAAATATGGGAAAGTAGTGGAATATATATATATATATAGAGTCTTCCTTTTAATTCAAGAAAAATAAGAAAGATGAGGAGAAAAGAGAGAGAGCAACCATGGAGGGGCTGGCGAAACTTGCCCCTCAATTTTCATCATGGAAAAATATTTTCTCCTTGCTTCTCTACTAATCGGAAGGCCCTCGTCGACGTGGAATAGTCGTTGGAACAAGAAAACCGCTCGTTCTTGCAAAATATTGTCCTAGCCGAGAGGGAGGTTGAAGGAAGGTAAGATTCTATCCTCCTTTACATGTTTTATGGATGCTTTGGACGTGTTATAATGCATGGAAGTGAATGAAACTTATGAAGTTATGCATGTGTGGTGTGTGTGTGGCCGTGTGTGCAATACTATATGGGAGCAAGGAGTTAATTTATTTAACATGATGGATTGTTGTATTATGGATGGTTGTGAATATTGTAGCATGTAGAAAAATGATGTAATTTATGGAAATATGGAAGTTGTTGATGTGGCCAGGAAGTAGTGTGTGGAGGCGCGATGAATTGATTTTTATTTTGGTAGTTTGATTGTTGTGTTGGAGTAATGAGCTAGTGAATTTAACATGTTTGTGTGTTGTTGTAACGCGTAGAAAATGAATGAAATTCATTAGATTATGCATATTGGTGTTTGGCCGTGACTAGGGCTGTTTGGTATGCTAGAAATGAGCTAATGTTATCAAGTAATTTGGTTGTCGTTGTTATGAATTCTATGACATAAAACGAAGGTTAATAATTCAAGTTGAAGTTAGGAACCATGTGGACTGATTTGAAGCCCAATGTGATTTCAATATGTTCTCTTGAATGTATGAAAAGGATGTTGTTAACATATGAGGTTGTCGACATAGTTTATGAATTTGAAAGAAAGAAATGTGTCGCTATTGTTTTCATTGAGTTGGAAGGTCTCGGGTAAGATTGGGTGTTGGTTTGGACATTTTGAATTGCCTATCGATATTGTCGTTGATAAGAATGGTTGATATTGTTGCTAGTTTGGCCGGGTTGTATTCCCGGGATTGTTGTTGATTGAAATCGGCCAAGTTAAACTTGGTGGCATGGTATATTTACGGGGGAAGTCTTTGCCAAATTTCGAGACAAACGATTACTTTGAATTCCAACTTCTAGATGCTCAAGTTGACAATTGGTAAGTGTGACCAAATCGTAGATTTTGGCGGATTTGCGTTATTGATGTGGAATAGCAAAAGGAGCGGAAAGAGGTATGTAAGACTTCACCCTTCTTTCTATGGCATGTCTTAGACATACTAAGTTGGATACGGGCCTCGGGATCATTCCTTTTCTTGAAACCTAAGATTGAAAATAGTTACTATTCATTCAGAGAATTGAATTAAGAACTTGCGCAAAATGTCGGAAAAACTTCTTAAGCATCCGAACTTACCCAAATAAGACTCGATTACCCTAAGACCCTCCCAAGTGACGCCATGAACCGTAATATACGTAAGTTTGATACGCCGCCTCGTTTGACTCGAGGTGGGCCCACTATTCCCGAATTCTCTCCTATTGTTCCAGTTAGCTTACTTTCATTCTATAATTTAAGGAAACTTTTGGACATCTTTTCGACTACTAAATAAGAATTGTTTTAATTAAACCCTTAACCCCAATGCATGATTTTTCCTCACTAAAAGTTTACAAATGTTTTTCCAAAATATTCTTTTCTTCAAAAACCAAGTTTTACAATATTGAGAGTCTTAGCGACTAAAGCAAAAATGATCGTGATACTATGGTGACTAAGATCCTATGATACCTATGATTCCATGGCGACCATGATTCCACTGTTACCTATGATTCTATGATGTCGACTATGCCATGTCTATAACCCGACATATATATACATATAATAGTAGAACCAGAGCGCTATAGACGCTGGTAAATATATACATACAATATAAGTGTGTGCATGCGACAAAAAGAATCAGAGCGCTATAGACGCTGATATATATGCTGAATGAGACAGGGCGCTATAGACGCCGATATTTATACTTGAAGCACGCAGATATTTACGGGGAAAATAGGGATAAGGGAAGAGCGTTATGTACGCGTATCCACCTGATCAGTTGGAGTTTGGCACATGATATCGTCCCGGACGCGGGATGCCCGGACGCGGGGTGTGCTTATTATGGTCAAATGGATCGAAGTTATAACGACGCCTCGCAATATAATATATTCTTATTTTTATGTATATATGTATATCTATGAGTAAGGAAAGCTAAGAAAGTGCGCATTTGCCCAAGGGCACTTATAGGTACAATTAAGCTATCCTCTTTATCTCATCACAGATCCTATCATCCCATGGTATTGTTGTTCATACTTACGTTCTTGTTCGTATTATTATTATTCATGTCTTGCATACTCAAGACATTGCTACCGACCCCCCTCCTCTTCGGGGCTGCGTTCATGCCGCGTGTACACCCGTATGGATCGAAGTTAATGTAAGAGATGTTCCGAAAGTTGGCAAGCTCCTTGGCCCGGAGCGAGCCGAGTCGAGTATACGTGCCGTGATCCCCGATTACGCTTAGAGACTTTGCGTACGTAGTCGTGGGTTTTGGGAGTCGGTTTGTATTATAATACAAGTTTGTACGCTTACATGTTTTACTTAATTCAAAAGCAATGAAAGAATGTTCTAGTAATCTTATTGTATACACCGACTTAGAGGTTCAAAAAAAAAAATTTCAAGTACGTATTAAGGGTTAGCGGGTTCGCTCGGCTCCGGTTACGGGGTCGGGTGCCCATCACACCCTAATCAAGATTGGGGTGTGACAGTTCTCTACACTTCTCTAGTATAAATCCTAGGTAAATCAAAGTTCAAATACCAAAACTAGAGGAATCAAGTGCAAAGATGCCCTCTAGGGTTTGTGAAAATCAAGAACTTCTTTAGTGTTGAAGTTGGGGGTTTTTCTCAAGTGGAATATCTTCATCCAAAGACCATTCCTACATATTCAAGGTATGTTTTGCATTTATTTCACGTTATTAAGGATATTGAGTGGTTGAAAGACTTGGATTATGGAAGAAAGTAGAGTATGAGGTTCAAATATGGAAATAGTGAAATTCTTGAATGGTAACTTGACTTGAATCATAGTTCTTGACATACCATGAGTGTAATCTTTTTGTGAATGATGCAAATGATGTTAAAGGAGTATTATATGAGAACGAATATGGTATTATGTCATGGTTATGGATATGGGCGACATTGGAAGGGCATTGTAAGATTGAATAATGTTTAACTTGAAGAAGTTATTGATTATGATGTCTTGGGTGTTGTTGATGATATTTGGGAATTGTTGATTATATGGAGAAAGTTGTAGAAACAAAGGAAATGCTGCCCAATTTTCGTTAGCCCTTAGTTGTGTTAGTTGAGGCCTAAGTATGTTTCCGGTTATCTAATCTTCGTACGAATTCTCTTGAATGTAGAATCCTCAGCTTGGAAGGAGAACGTTTAGCTGTTAAGGAGACGTAAATGTATGTGAGGCTAGTACCTTCTTCTTCTAAGGCATGATCCTTATAATATGACTTCCTTTATCTTTCCATAACTCTCTTATATTACGTAAACTATAAGTCTATGATTATCAAGAGCTTCTCATGAGATAAAGACAAGAGATGTGTTATGAATATGGCAATGATGATGGTGAATCTAAGTCTAGAGACTCCAAAGTTTATGATATGATGGTCTTATGAAGCTAATGATTCCTTGATGTTATTTATTGTTGTTAGACTAACCTTATAATGCTAGTCCCTTCAAGGTGAGACATGATGATCATGACTACTCTATAATGAATCGGGGGTTCTCGACCTTACGTCACCCCGATAGAGTTGTAGCTTTTAATTGAGTTCTAATGCATGCTTATGATTACACCATGCCTATTCGGCCGGACATGACACCGCTAAGGCGGGCGACTTATGATTACACCATGCCTAGATGGCCGGACATGACACTTCTAAGGCGGGTGGCTTATGATTACACCATGCCTAGATGGCCGGACATGACACCGCTAAGGCAGGCAACTTATGATAACACCGTGCCAATTTGGCCTGACATGACACCACAAGTGGGCGGCGTGCGATAGTTACCCGGACGCGGGTTAACGATAATGGTATATTTGATATGCATGACATGTGTTTTCTTTAAAAAGTTAAGCAGGCATAATATTCATTTAAGAGGCAATTGACGTACAGGTTATATCTTCGCCTCATGTTCCATTATTTCTTTATTATTTAGTATAATTCATGCCTTACATACTCAGTACATTGTTCGTACTAACGTCCTTCTTCTTTTTGGATGTTGTGTTCATGCCCACGTAGACGGGAGACGGACCGGATTCCTGTGGCCCGTTCGATATATATATACGGAACACTCTACTACTCCGGAGTTGCAGATTTTGGGTATATCTTTTTGTGTGCATATATTGGGTATGGCAGGGTCCTGTCCCGTCCTTTTGTCTCAGTATTCTTGTAGAGGCTCGTAGATACTTATGCGTGGGTAGTAGGTACCTCATGATTACTACAGTGTATATTTGTATATCACTTTTGATAGCCTCGTAGGCTTATGTACACAAAGGTAGGTGTATTTTGGAAATGATAATGATTGTATTATGACAAGTTCCATGCTGAGAGTAATGTATATTCAGGAAGAGTTTGATGACAAGTATGATGGATGGTGCTCGGTAGGGCAGCTCCGGGTACTAGTCATGGCCCCTAGTTGGGTCGTGACAAAAGTGGTATCAGAGCGGTTCCGTCCTAGGGTGTGTCTACGAGCCATTTCCAATAGAGTCTTGTTTATGGGTGTGAAGTGCGCCACACTTATAAATAGGAGGCTGCGGGGCATTTAGGAATAATGACCGTCTTTCTTCTTCATAGATCGTGCGATAGAGCCATAATATAAGAATTTCCTTTTCCATAACCGTGCGTTTTGTTTTCAGCAAAGTTGATGAGAGGAAAAGCTACAGCAGCCCAGAAGGGAAAGATAGTGGTCGAAGAGAGGACTAAACGGGAACCGCCTATGGATATGGAGAAGAGCGAGCCCTGGAGTAAGGCCCTATTTCGGTTCTCTCATACTTCACCCACATTAGAGGAGCATATAGGAGCTTCAACCTTAGCTCCACCACCCCCAGTTCCTCCATCAGATCCCTCAAGCCTGGAGATGAGACAGGCCATCCTTTTGCTGACCCAGTTAGTAGCCACGCAAGCTCAGCGGTAGGGTGCGAGCCATGGTTACAGGGGTTGGAGGAAGAGGGTCAGGTGTTTATGGGTTGATCATGAGTCTAGAGGCGCTTCGAGGTAGCAATTTTCTAGGCACTCAGCTCGTTTAGCAGCTAGGGCGCCATCACAGTTTTCTGGACCCAGTGTTGATAGATCTGTTTGCGTGGGGCCAGTTCAGAGTTTTAGAGTTTCTAATTCCCAGAACAGGGTGATTAAAGCCAGATGAGATTACCTGTACCACGGTGTATTCGGTGTGGAAAATTACATTTTAGACCGTACCGCTTGGGTTTGAATATTTGTTATGCTTGCGCTCGGCCAGGCCATTTCAGGCGCGACTATCCATCGCTAAGTGGTAAAGATAAGGTTCGGCCTAGGGGGTTAGAAGTTGGCTCTTCATCATCGGTATGCCCTCCGAGGCAAAAATCGCAGGTATTAGCAAGCTATTATAGGGATCGAAGAGGAACGCCCAGTCTGAGTGGATCCCAGCATCACCTATGCATTAGCTAGGCGATCGGATCTTGAGTCTCCCCCTGATGTTGTTCCAGGTATAGTATCGGTACTCTCTTATGGTGTATACGTATCGATTGATTCAGGTCCTACACTGTCCTCCTTGTGTTGCGGGGTGTATTGGGTTGAAACCCGAGCCAAATCAGCGATTTGAGTTGTCTATGCCGCCAATGACCCGGTGATAGCGTAATTATGATTTATGAGTAAGTAAACCTCCACGAAGAGAGAGTTGATTGACATAATGTGTAAAACGATGGAATTCTAGAAAGAGTGTGTAGGTACAACTTATGAGACAAGCCCTATTACTTAATCCTTTTATAGTAGTCAACCTTGTGTTACTGAGGTGTATATTATATGTGTTTCTGTATGTGGCCTTTAGGGCATGGGATGTGTTTCTGTGTTGTGTGCAGGTTTGGAATTGTTATGTTTGTAAAGGAAACTCTGTCGAAATTCTTCTAGGAATTTAAAGGAAATTATGAGAACTATAGGCAGGATTGTTGCGAAGAGAAAGAAAAGGCCTAGAAATGAGTGATCAAGGACGGATTTAGTAGTAAAATGCGGGATAAACATGGTAAGTACGTATTAAGCTAAGGGAATGATGAATAGGTTAGGATGGAATAAGGAACATGAGAAGGGGAAGTGAATGCTTGGGATAGAAAGAAGTTTTATACACTAAGGAGAATTAAAGGGATAAGTGTCACGATCCAACCCCGTAGGCCGTGACTAGTGCCCGAGCTGGGCACTCGTACCCTCTGCTAACCATATTCAACTCATAGCAAGCATATCAAGAACTTATGCATATCGAAAAGCACAGTGAAGCATATACATATATACAGATCATACAAATAACCTAGAATGTACAGAACACAAACGCAACTGACTATACTACCCACAACCCACAGACATGTCTACAGACCTCTAAGAGTAATAACAAAATCATATGACGGACGGGGCCCGTCGTACCCCCCCCCCCCCCCCCCCCCCCGAATGGATATATATTATTATACAACAGAAAAGTCTGTACCAAATGTGAGCTCCTGAACAAGGGAGCACTCCAAACAGCAGAATGGATGTCCTAAACTGGCGGCGTGCCGAAATAATCGTCTGTACCTGCGGGCATGAAACGCAACCCCCGAAGAAAGGGGGTCAGTACGGAATATGTACTGAGCATGTAAAGCATGGAATACAGTAATAGAAACATAACTGAAATAAAAGTACAGAAGTGAGGACAATAATCAGAATATCAGATCTGCTTACCCTTAAACACAAACCAGACCTAACAATATCATACCCAACCTGTCATGGGCTTAGTGACACAATCAAATAATTATTCTGCACATCTGTATACATATAACGTGTCCCGGCCCTCTAGTGAGGGACTCGGTAGATAAGAACATATCACCATTATATATACATATAGCGTGTCCCGGCCCTCTAGTGAGGGACTCGGTAGATAAGAACATATCACCATTATATATACATATAGCGTGTCCCGGCCCTCTAGTAAGGGACTCGGTAGATAAGATCATACCATCATATATATCCATATAGCGTGTCCCGTCCCTCTACCGAGGGACTCGGTGAATAGCGTGTCCCGGCCCCCTAATGAGGGACTCGGTAGATAACGTGTCCCGGCCCTCTAATGAGGGACTCGGTAAATAAAGTCATGTCACCATCATATCATCATATAAATAGCGTGTCCCGGCCCTCTATCGAGGGACTCGGTGAATCATAATATAGGAAAGCTGCGCACGAAAGCATGTCCTGGCCCGGGACTCAGTGAATAGAGGTAATCATCATACGCACGAGCAGAGTAATCAGAAATCACACACACACATATAATCATCACTATCAACTTATCAGAATAGTCAAACGAACTTTCATGTAAAAGCTAACCAAAAGTCAAATCCAGTTGCTTCCGAAGATCGCTCGGTACGTATCAAATAGGACTTTGGCAATCGTAGTTACGTATCGGAATCATAAGTATACGGATCATCACCTCAGACTTAATAGATAAGTATATAATCATATCGGGAAGAAAATAGTCATATCAAGTTCTTTCAAAAATAGGTCGTTAGAACAAAACGTAAAAAGTCGCGGGACCCACGGACGAGCGTCAAGCCAATCCGGCCCGCCTACGAAAGTTAAGATTATTATTCGTTATGGAATCTCCTACGAACGTTTCGAGGCGATCCGAGCTCGTCCACGAAAGTTACGGCCGTTCGTAGTTACGGAATCTTTTAAGAACAAAATTCTTTATATAACCTTGAACTTAGTCATACAAAAGGCATAAGAACCATAATTCGTCTATGTTAAGAATATGAATATCGAGGAACAAATAAGAACCATAAGCATGCCCGGATTGTAAAAATAGAGTCGCCTCGGGATTCGTGTCATAACCTACGTTTAACTACGACATGCCAAAAGAAAGAAAGGTCGAGCTTTACATACCTCGTCTATTCTCCAAGATAATCCAAACTTACGTCGCGAACCTCCCAAGATCTACAATACGTCATTAAATACCAAACATTAGCTAAAGGCATTTAGGAACCCGATTCCAAACGAATACCAAATTCTACAGAAAATTGGGCAGCATTTCCCCTATAAATGCAACACCCCGAGAATTCAACTCAGCCAAATTCATCAACAACCATACCAACAATATACTAGCAACATCCATAATCAATTCAAAACACATTCTAACATTAGCAACTCTTTACTACATAGTTCAACAACATTCATTATATTCGATTCAACCACTTACATTCAAATCAACATCAACGTTTATACACTCGAATACTAATCCGAAACCATACAAACAATATTCAAGAACACTTTAAACAATTCACACAATATTCCAAACAACCCAAACAAAACTCCAACTCACCCAGAACCATGCCAAACCCGAGAACAACAACAACCCTACATTCCTCTCTCCAAATTCATGATTCACACTAGCAATCCACACATTAGCAACATTACTTTCACAAATATAAAAACTACATTCAAATCACATTAACTTCTAAAAACAGCCCCCAACGATCATCCTTCAATATGCACCATTAAATCTTCATTCTACATTATAAAATCCACAACAACAACAACCAAAACACTAGTTAGAATTAGCTTGACATGCCTACACCAAATCAGCCCCTACACGGCCATTCCTCAACATACATAATCTCATGAGTTTCATTCATTTTCTACACTCTACAACAACACCTAAACATGCTAAATACAATAAATTCCCCACTCCTTCTACACAACACACACCACACAGCCAACCACCCCTACACACGGCTACACCCCAACATGCAATATTTCCATAATTTCATTCATTTTGACACACTACAACACACATGAACCATCCATAACACATGAAAACAAGATTAAACCTTACCTTTTTCCTTCAACTTTACAACTTGCTCAAGGTGGTGAATGATGAAAACGAATAGTCTATTGCTTCCAACAACACTTCCACGTTAATGACCACCCTCCAATTAGTAAGTTTGCATGAAGAAACAATTTTTTTGGATGGCCAAATCTTGGTCTTGTTTTCTTGGAGCTTGGCCGAATATGGCCTTGTTTTTCTCCTCCAATTTTTCTTGAAATTTCTAGATAGTGAAGATGAGGAATATGTGATGACTTAGTCATCTTTACTTGCATATATTAAACTTCCATGTGGCCTTTGCCCACATCCATGTGGCCGGCCACATGCCCATCTTTTTTTTTTTCTTTTCTTTCTCTTTTTTTTTTTTCATGAACTAATTATTTTCCAAATTTAACTTTTGACCCCAAATTTCCTTAATACTCCATACCAACCAAATCACAAGTAACTTATGTCTTAAAATAAGATTGTAGTTAAAATTCTCTACTTCGCCTCCCGGAATGGTCTTGTCCTTACTTATCAAGGTTGACTCGGATTATCTCGACGTACGAGATGCGGGATATAACATCCTTCCCCCCTTTAGAACATTCGTCCTCGAATGTTCAACTAGTCTTATAAAGTCGTATAAGGATCTCGGGGGGGGGGTTCCCTTTATTGCCATGATATGCAATCTCATCTATTGATCACATTTCTCCTTTACCTCCTCTTTAGCTTCTCAAGTCATCCCCTTTCCGTCATTATTCCGTTACAATACTTTAAGAAGGCCATGTCTTTTAGTACTCAACATTCTTACCTTACAACGACGTAACAAGGTCCAAGACATATCTTGAGTTAAACTCTTCCCCCTTGTCGAATGTTACTACGCCTTTCGTGGAACACATAGGTTCGCCCTCTTTTGGTAGTCAACTACTGCTGATCATCCCGCTTAAACCACCTTATACTCAGCTTGCAACACTCTAAACACATGACCTCGGGTTATCTCTTGTCTTTAATTCAAACTCTTCTATTATCCCTTCCTTTATTCACCCTTTCGATGTTTTCACTTCCTACTATCGGAGGTTTTTCCATTTTTCTGTCTTACTACTCATAGGTCGCCGTGTCATTAGCGAACAAACCTATTACTCACCTCTTGATCTCTAATCCAACGCCGTAGTGCTACCTTTCACAGCGTCTCCATAAGTTACTTATTATCGCTCTCTTGTCGTATTCCCTTCTCGGCTTTCACTTCCTAGTGTCATATCATCCTAGGCCTTTACGATTAATTCTCAGCACTATCTCAATTGCCATTCCAGCCTCTACCCTTTTTGTCGACTCGGGTCTTACTAACTTGTCTCGGCGAGGAATCTTACTTTCAGCCGGGTATCCGTATTCAACACGTTGTGGTATTAATTGTCTTTATCTGGTACTTGCATCTCTCTCACCCGCTTCCCCCCTTTAGGGGTGTACTTATATTATCGCCTGGCTATATTTTGCCCTATGTCCGCATTTCTCAACCTCAATTAGGCGGCACTTTTGTTCCGGCATTCTGATTCCCGTGCCGTTCACTTTCTCACTTCCTTCTTCTTTCCCAACCATCATTAAGTTAGTACTTCTCGAGTTTAACTTGTAGCAAAAACAGCATCAGCTTGCTTGAGACATTTGTGCCACTTATTTTTCTTTTCACTCAAACTTCGTTGCCCTGTCCGATTCCTCTCAAATACCGTCACGTTGGTTGCCAAAATGCACATATCCGCCGGTATGACCATGTATGGGGTAGCAAGTACTCACTTGTACTTATACGTAATTGCTAACGTCTCGCTCACAGGAGATTCCCCAACCACTACTCAACTCACCCTAATTCTAGCGCTGTGATGCACCCTTTTTTCTCGTGCCGGTCTAATCCGCTCCGGCCTACACGGCCTTTTAAGGTTTTCACCCTCTTTACACATTCTAGTTTCCTTAGACTACTCTAACTCCTCATTTGATTCTCCTGTACCTGACTTTGTAGGATTTTTAGTAAACTTCCCAGGGGGGTCACCCATCCTGAAATTTCCCTCACTCCAGCACGCTTAACCTCGGAACTCCGGTGAAATACGATGCTCTAATGCTAGCGTAATCGCGTCCACCTCACCGCATGACTGTCATTACATAATTTAGAGCCAATTGAAGCCTCAACAGGTTTCCGAACGCCCTCATAACACAATTACCATTTTACCCCTTTTTTTGATCCTTAATACTCATTTTTCACCTATGGGTACAACTATTTTCCGTCTCAAATTCCCAGATCCTCAGTGGCAACGAACACACCCTAATCGCCATTATTGGTAAATATTGGGTTATCGGCCTGGATTTCTAGTTGCCGCTATCAAATAACATTCATACGAAACACACATACATAAAAACATTACAACAGGTCATGTACCTGTATCCGCATCCGGTGCCGCCTCCAAATCCTGTCTGCTACCCAAAGCATATAGGCGGTTCGAAGGACCGCTAGAACGAAGAACTCCGCCGCGGCCTCCACCACGGTCGGTACGGTGCCTGAAACCTCCGCCCCGTAGGGCGCATAGCTACTGAGGTAGATGAACCGGCAACCGACCTTGTTATACCTCGCATTTTGTACGTTGAGATATTCCGAGAAAGCGGCGGAAAGTTAACGACGGGGCTATTTTAGAACTTTGTTTTAAGGTACAAGTCGTTTGTGATTTTATTGAATGGAAATGTTAAAGAAAATTTGGGGTTAAAAATGAATTTTGGAAAGTTAAAAGTTCATGAAATTAAAGGCCAAGGTGAAGTGGGCCATAGGGCCACATGTGGTTATTATTTATGGGAGCATAAGATGATAATTAAATCATCTTTGTCATTTTCACTTAAGGAAATTTCTAGAAAATTAGAGAAAAAAAGGAGAAAGAAAAAGAAGGGGGAAAACGGCCAAAGAGTGCACATGACTAAGTCATGTGCCTATGGTTATATATATATATCTAAGTCATGAAAAAAAACCAAGACCAATTCATCTTCCATACTTAGAAAAATCAAGAAAGATGAAGAAAAAGAGAGAGAGACCATTCGGCCAAGAGGGCTGGCCGAACATGGTCCTCTAAGTTTGGCCAAGAAAAATAATTTCTTCTAGCCTTTCTACTAAATGGAAGGTCCTCGTCGACGTGGAGTAGTTGTTGGAACAAGAAAACCATCCGTTCTTGCAAGTAGAATCCTAGCCGAGAAGGGAAGTTGGAGGAAAGGTAAGGTTCAATCTTCATTTTCATATGTTATGCATGGTTCGTGGATGTTGTGGAGTATGGAAATGAAAGGAATTCATGAAGTTGTGGTGTGTTGTGTGTGGACGTGTATATATGAGATCATATAGGAGTA
Source organism: Lycium ferocissimum (assembly GCF_029784015.1). Lineage (NCBI taxonomy): Eukaryota > Viridiplantae > Streptophyta > Magnoliopsida > Solanales > Solanaceae > Lycium > Lycium ferocissimum. The sequence goes on from NW_026726245.1 coordinate 70,809, forward strand.
AAGAACCAATCTATTTAGCATGTTTGGATTGTGTATTATGATAGTTGTGCATGTGGAAGAATGGGTAGAAATGAATGAACTTCATGGAATTTTGTATGTTGAAGCTTAGCCGTGTAGGGGCTGATTTCGGTGGAACATGTTGAACTAATTTAATGTAGTATTTTGGTTATTGTTTGTTGTGGATTATGTGATGAAAATGAAGGTGTGATCACTCAAAGGGAAGTCGTAATTGTTGTGGGCTGATTTAGAACATAATGTGATTTCAATATAGTTTCTTGTATTAATGAAAATGATGTTGCTAACATATGGAATTGTTGATATAGTTTATGAAATTGAAAGAGAGAAGTGTGTTGTTATTGTTTTAGTCGAGTTGGAAGGTTTCGGGTAAGATTGGATGTTGGTTTGGACATCTTGAATTACCTATCGATGTTGTTATTATGATTGTTGGTTTGGTTGTTGTGATTTGGCGAGTTGAATCCTCGGGGTTGGGGAATATATAGGGGAAATGCTGCCGAAATTTTTGTAGATAAAGTGACGACTTGGAATTGGGTCCCTTAATGCTTATGGCTAATGTTGGGTGTCCAATGACGTTATTGTAGACCGTGAGAAGCCGAGACGTAAGTTTGGATTAGTTCAGAGCGCGGCCAAGGTATGTAAAGCTCACCTCTCTTTCTTTGGCATGTCTTAGTATGAATAGGCTATGATATGATCCCCGAGGTAACTCTACTCCCGCGATCCGAGCATGTCCGTGATTCTTATTTGTTTCTTGATATCCGTATGTATAATGTAGTCAAATTATGGTTTTTATGCCTTTGTATGATTGAATATGAATGTGCATAAAAGATTATGTTCGTAAAAGAGTCGGAAACTACGAACGTCCGTAACTTTCATATGAGCTCGATCGCTCCGAGACGCTCGTAGGAGGTTCCCTAATGTATAACATCCCCGACATTCATAGGCGGGCTCGGACCGGTTGGTACTTGCCCGTGGGCCCGCAAGACGTTCCGTTGTATAGTTTTAACAACTTGTTAATATAACTTAATATGGTTAATAATATGACTTCCGAATATGATTACTCACTTATCTGTTAAGTCTGAAATAAGAAATCGTATGTCTATGATTCCGATATGTAGCTATGATGGCTAAGGTTCTAATTGACAAGTCCCGAGTAGCATTTGAAAGAAATTGGATTTGACTATGACTATGGGCTTGATTCTTGAATAATAGTCTGTTTTGATTACTTTACGGAATCTGTAAAAGTATAAAAATGAGAATTCGTATGCATATGATTTTGGACACGTAACAACGATGGATAAAGTTTTATTTGATATGTTTCCGAGTAACGTTCGGAAGGAACTTAATCTGACTATTGCTTTGGCTTGTAAATGATAATTCGTATGATTATTCTATGGAATCTGTATGAATGTTCTGAATGACATATAGATCCCACGATTCTGCTCGTGCACCTTTTTGTTATTCCCTTCGCCGAGTCCCGGGCCGGTGCTATCGTGCGCACAATGCGAAGTATGATGAGCAACTATTATTATGGTGTTATGATGTGTCCGGTACGCCGAGCCCCTCTTGGCCGGGTACCGTGGTTATATGATATGATGTGTGACGGAGATGCAGGAGATTTGAAAATTTCCGAAGTATGATGAGTTGTGGCGCCCGAGGCGAGAGAGGGGCGACCACGTTCCGTCCGCCGGGTCCTACATGGACCGCATGGGATATATGATATGATAATCCGATTGATCGATGACATAATGATTTGATAATGGGATGATCCGATAATATAATGAATGCTTCGATGATGCGATAATTTGATAATGTGACAATCATGATATGATAATCGATGCTATGATAATCATGACATGATAATATGATGATACGATAATATGATGATTCGTCCGATGTGATGATATGATAGTCCGATGATTACATTTACCGAGTCCCTCACTGGAGGGCCGGGACACGTTATGTGTTACATATACATATATATTCAGAAATACGATCTGTTTATTTCGGAGCCGGTGGTGGGGCAAACCCAGCGGTGGGGCAAACCCAATGGTGGGGCAAACCCAGTGGCGAGGCAAAATTCCGCACTGGTTTAGGCGAATCCCACATTGGTTTAGGCGAATCCTACATCGGTTAATGTCAGCTATTATGATATGATCTGTTTTCTATAAATGTGAGACAGAAATGTTTTTTTTAAAAAAAAGAGAATAAGCTAAGCCTTCGACATTCGATTACTAAATCGCTTTCGTACTTCGCATATGATTTCCGAATTGACATGATTATGATATGTTTTGCTCACCGGTATATGTATATACATAATAAGTGTTACACAGGCAAGTTATGACTCTCCGGTTCCTATACTTGTTTTCTGTGGTTTTTCATTCTGGTTATAATTCTGTTAAGGGATTTCCTGCTTTACATACTCAGTACATATTTCGTACTGACCCCCTTTCTTCGGGGGCGCGTTCATGCCGCGCGTACACCCGGTGAGTGAAGATATTAGCAAAAGACGTTCCGGCGGGATTGGCGAGCTCCACTTTCTCGGAGTGCGAGCCGAGTCGAGCATTATGTTATGGTCTTGTGTTCTCCTGGGTTAGAGACTTTGCGTACGAGTCGTGTGTAAAAGACGTCGGTTGTGAGCGGCCATATAAGCCGTCGTTTTGTTATACATGTTATTGCGATTTTGTACGTTTGTAAGTTACACTTGATTTGAAAAGGATGTAAATCATGTTTGTTTTCATACAAAATTTTATTATGTATTTATGATCTGGTCGAGGGCCCAATATGAATACGAGTATTACGATAGTCAGAGGGTTCGCTCGGCCCTAGATAAGGGTCGGGTGCCCATCGCACCCTATCGGATTAAGGGTGTGACAAATTGGTATCAGAGCGGTTCGTCCTAGGGGGTTGTCTGCAAAGTCGTGTCCGGTAGAGTCCTGTTTATGGTGTGAAGCCGGCCACATTTATAAACAGGAGGCTAGGGGCATTTAGGATGGTTACTCTTCTTTCGCCTCTTAGATCGTGCCATAGAGCCAAGTCGTAGGAAATGGGATTTCCGATACTAACCTTTGATTTTGGCAGGGAAACGATGTCGATCGAAGAAGGTGACTGACTATATGGAAGGTTACAAAGCACGCAGGTGAGTAAAGGTACGAAAGACATATGTCAAGTAAGGTATTGGCATACGATTGAAAGGTAAAGTTGAAGACTGAAAAGGAAGGTAAGCAAGAAAGTGTGACACATGTAGTCGTGTTGAGCATATGAGGTAAATCTATTATCTTCGGACCTTTGTGAATATTGAGAGCCCTGTGTGGCTATGATACGATACAATATGACATGATATGTATATACGATGATAGCCCCGCGAGGCACCGTTGGTATTTTACTTCGCGTGCAGGTTTTGAAATAGTAAGAAATACAGAGGAAACTCTGCCGAAATTTTTCTAGAAATAATACGAGAATGAGATACAAGTTGGAAAATATTTTGAAAAGGTCGGGTTAATAGTAGCGATGAAAGTTGACTAAGCTGTGAAGTACGGCTGCCCTCTAGGAATAAGTTAACTGTGGAATGAGTGGTGAAATAGTAAATAAGACGTCGGTGGAAATATGGTAGTAAGGAAATTTGGAAGGACTTGTGCTACTAGGCGATGATTTAGAAAGGACTGGCAGGTTTGGGTAAAGTGATATGATTAAGATAAGCGTATGAGGAAAAAGGAATTGTGACGAATAGGAATGTATCGATCGTATAGTCGTGTAAAATGTCTTTGTGGGGACGTTTTGAAATCTGGTAAGGCTCCGACGTACTCTAGGATATGTAATGAAGGTTGTGCGGTGATGTGGACGCGATCATACTGGCATTAACGCACCCGATTTCATTAAAGTCTCAAGGTTAAGCGTGCTGAAGTGAGAGAAATTTCGGGATCGGGTGACCCCCCCCCGGGGAAGTTTTCTCCGAAAATTCTACAAATTCATACGTAAGGAGCGAATAAGAAATTGGAGTAGTCTAAGAGAGATTAGAGTATGTGGAGCGGCGAAACCTTAAAAGGACACGTAGGACGGTGTGAATCGGTCGGCGAAGAGAAGGAGTTAAGGGAAAGAAAGGAGTAAAAGGAAGCGAGACAACAAAGTGTAGCGATAGGTTATGACGATAACCGAGGGCACGAGTACCATAAGCGGAAGGATTGTGAAAGGCTAAGTTATAGAAAGATGGGAAACGAAGTAGAACGAATGTTAGAAAATGACTGGGATGATACGGATGAAAGTGAGTGAAAAGAGTACGTTTTGAAAACGAGAGGAGGACTATGTAGAAGAAGTGTGTTCTGAATGATACAAGGTAGCATAAGGTCCCTCGCGTGCAAAATAAGGGGATAGGCATGAGTGGGAGAAGTGATAAGAGGACACCAAAGGAATACGCCGGGGATAAGTTGGGATAAAGATAACATTTCGAGAGGACTTTGGACATTTACCGTCGGAATAAAAGTGTTGTCTAATTGAGATTGGAAATAAGGACATGAGACAAAGTATGAACGGATAATGGTATAGGTACACCCCTAAAGGGGGGAAGCAGGTGAGAGAAATGTAAGGATGAGATAGAGACAGTTGATGCGGTAGTGTGTTTGATATGAACGCTTGGGCTACAGATGAGACCCTTTACTGAAGTGAGTTAGTAAGGTCGGGAAAACCGACAACAAGTGGACAAAAGTCCGGATAATGTTTAAGGTAGTGTGAGGAGTTTGCACAGACTTTGAATGACACGACGCCAGAAAGTGGACATGTATGAAGAAAAGAGTATGACAAGAGAGTGGTATTGGATAGTTTAAGACCTAGTATGAAGGATGGAAATAGCTTTGAAAAGGGAGCTCCCCCGAGGTGCTTATGAGACCCCGTAAGACTAGTTGAACATTCGAGGACGAATGTTCTAAAGGGGGGAAGGATGTTATACCTCACATTTTGTACGTTGAGATATTCCGAGTAAGCGGCGGAAAGTTAACGACGGGGCTATTTTAGAACTTTGTTTTAAGGTACAAGTCGTTTGTGATTTTATTGAATGGAAATGTTAAAGAAAATTTGGGGTTAAAAATGAATTTTGGAAAGTTAAAAAGTTCATGAAATTAAAGGCCAAGGTGAAGTGGGCCATAGGGCCACATGTGGTTATTATTTATGGGAGCATAAGATGATAATTAAATCATCTTTGTCATTTTCACTTAAGGAAATTTCTAGAAAATTAGAGAAAAAAAGGAGAAAGAAAATGAAGGGGAAAAACGGCCAAAGAGTGCACATGACTAAGTCATGTGCCTATGGTTATATATATATATATATCTAAGTCATGAAAAAAAACCAAGACCAATTCATCTTCCATACTTAGAAAAATCAAGAAAGATGAAGAAAAAGAGAGAGAGAGACCATTCGGCCAAGGGAAATTTGGCCGAACATGGTCCTCTATGTTTGGCCAAGAAAATAATTTCTTCTAGCCTTTCTACTAAATGGAAGGTCCTCGTCGACGTGGAGTAGTTGTTGGAACAAGAAAACCATCCGTTCTTGCAAGTAGAATCCTAGCCGAGAAGGGAAGTTGGAGGAAAGGTAAGGTTCAATCTTCATTTTCATATGTTATGCATGGTTCGTGGATGTTGTGGAGTGTGGAAATGAAAGGAATTCATGAAGTTGTGGTGTGTTGTGTGTGGACGTGTATATATGAGATCATATAGGAGTAAAGAACCAATCTATTTAGCATGTTTGGATTGTGTATTATGATAGTTGTGCGTGTGGAAGAATGGGTAGAAATGAATGAACTTCATGGAATTTTGTATGTTGAAGCTTAGCCATGTAGGGGCTGTTTTCGGTGGAACATGTTGAACTAATTTAATGTAGTATTTTGGTTATTGTTTGTTGTGTGGATTATGTGATGAAAATGAAGGTGTGATCACTCAAAGGGAAGTCGTAATTGTTGTGGGCTGATTTAGAACATAATGTGATTTCAATATAGTTTCTTGTATTAATGAAAATGATGTTGCTAACATATGGAATTGTTGATATAGTTTATGAAATTGAAAGAGAGAAGTGTGTTGTTATTGTTTTAGTCGAGTTGGAAGGTTTAGGGTAAGATTGGATGTTGGTTTGGACATCTTGAATTACCTATCGATGTTGTTATTATGATTGTTGGTTTGGTTGTTGTGATTTGGCCGAGTTGAATCCTCGGGGTTGGGGAATATATAGGGGAAATGCTGCCGAAATTTTTGTAGATAAAGTGACGACTTGGAATTGGGTCCCTTAATGCTTATGGCTAATGTTGGGTGTCCAATGACGTTATTGTAGACCGTGAGAAGCCGAGACGTAAGTTTGGATTAGTTAAGAGCGCGGCCAAGGTATGTAAAGCTCACCTCTCTTTCTTTGGCATGTCTTAGTATGAATAGGCTATGATATGATCCCCGAGGTAACTCTACTCCCGCGATCCGAGCATGTCCGTGATTCTTATTTGTTTCTTGATATCCGTATGTATAATGTAGTCAAATTATGATTTTTATGCCTTTGTATGATTGAATATGAATGTGCATAAAAGATTATGTTCGTAAAAGTGTCGGAAACTACGAACGTCCGTAACTTTCACATATTAGCTCGGATCGCTCCGAGACGCTCGTAGGAGGTTCCATAATGTATAACATCCCCGACATTCATAGGCGGGCTCGGACCGGTTGGTACTTGCCCGTGGGCCCGCAAGACGTTCCGTTGTATAGTTTTAACAACTTGTTAATATAACTTAATATGGTTAATAATCTAAATTCCGAATATGATTACTCACTTATCGGTAAGTACGAAATAAGAAATCGTATGTATATGATTCCGATATGTAGCTACGATGGCTAAGGTTCTAATTGACAAGTCCCGAGTAGCATTCGAAAGAAATTGGATTTGACTATGACTATGGGCTTGATTCTTGAAAAATAGTCCGTTTTGATTACTTTACGGAATCGGTGTAAAAAGTATAAAAATGAGAATTCGTATGCATATGATTTTGGACACGTAACTACGATGGATAAAGTTTTATTTGATATGTTTCGGTAACGTTCGGAAGGAACTTAATCCGACTATTGCTTTGGCTTGTAAATGATAATTCGTATGATTATTCTATGGAATGTATGAATGTTACCGAATGACATATAGATCCCACGATTCCTCGCTCGTGCACCTTTTTGTTATTCCCTTCGCCGAGTCCCGGCGGTGCTATCGTGCGCACAATGCGAAGCCGATGAGCGACTATTATTATGGTGTTATGATGTGTTCGGTACGCCGAGCCCCTCTTGGCGGGTACCGTGGTTATATACGATATGATGTATGACGGAGATGCGGAGATCTGAAAACTTTCGAAGTATGATGAGTTGTGGCGCCCAAGCGGGAGGGGCGACCACGTTCCGTCCGCCGGGTCTTATTATGGACCGCATAGGATATATGATATGATAATACGATTGATCGATGACATAATGATTTGATAATGGGATGATCTCGATAATATAATGAATGTTCGATGAAGCGATAATCGATAATGTGACAATGCGATGATATGATAATCCGATGCTATGATAATCGATGACATTATAATATGATGATAGGATAATATGATGATTAATCCGATGTGATGATATGATAGTCGATGATTTCGTTTACCGAGTCCCTCACTGGAGGGCCGGGACACGTTATGTGTTACATATACATATATATTCAGAAATACGATCTGTTATTTCGGAGCCGGTGGGGGGGCAAACCCAGTGGCGAGGCAAAATTCCGCACTGGTTTAGGCGAATCCCACATTGGTTTAGGCGAAGCCCACATTGGTTTAGGCGAATCCCACATTGGTTTAGGCGAATCCCACATCGGTTAATGTCAGCTATTATGATATGATCTATTTTCTATATATGTGAGACAGAAATGTTTTTTTTTTAAAAAAAAGAGGAATAAGCTAAGCCTTCTGACATGTTGATTACTAAATCTTTTTTTGTACTTTGCATATGATTTCCGAATTGACATGATTATGATATATTTTGCTCACCGGCATATGTATATACATAATAAGTGTTACACAGGCAAGTTATGACTCTCCGGTTCCTATACTTGTTTTCTGTGGTTTTTCATTCTGGTTATGATTCTGTTAAGGGATTTCCTGCTTTACATACTCGATGACATATTTCGTGCGACCCCTTTCGGGGCTGCGTTCATGCCGCGCAGGTACACCCAGGTGAGCTGAAGATATTAGCAGAAGACGTTCTAGCGGGATTGGCGAGCTCAACTTTCTCCGGAGTGCAGCCGAGTCAGAGCATTATGTTATGGTCTTGTGTTCTGGGTTAGAGACTTTGCAGACAGAGTCGTGTGTAAAAGACGTCAGTTGTGAGCGGCCCTATAAGCCGTCGTTTTGTTATACATGTTATTACAGATTTTGTACGTTTGTAAGTTCTACTTGATTTGAAAAGGATGTAAATCATGTTTGTTTTCATACAAAATTTTATTATGTATTTATGATCTGGTCGAGGGCCCAATATGAATACGAGTATTACGATAGTCAGAGGGTTCGCTCGGCCCTAGATAAGGGTCGGCTGCCCATCGCACCCTATCGGATTAAGGGTGTGACAGACCTCGTAGGCTGGGTTGCACCACCCGGGCTGCCCCCATACGGTCACTCCCTCATGATATGGCCCTGACGGCAGCAAGCAAAGCAAGCACCGGTAACGTAACGGCATTCCCCTGGATGGCGCCTGCCGCACTGAGGGCACTGAGGCATAGATAGCCTCGTCTGGCTCAACCCCCTGCTCGTCTGTGAGCCTGAAGCCCTGGAGCTCTGTCCGGCTCCTGAATACCCTGTACTGTCAAGTCTCCTGCCCGGGACCCGTGGGGGTGCGCTGCCGGGCGAGAAGAAGGCCCGAGTGTCTTGCCGCGGCTGTCCGCCTCGAACTCCCGGGATGGCCGGCCGATCTAGCCCTCTTGGCCGGCTCTATCATACTCCCGTGTCCGGGGCCGACGTCCTCTCGTGCCGGTCCTCCATACCCCCGGGCATATGCCCGGACCCGCGCAATATCCATCCCCCGGCCGGGGCCGCCATCGCCGCATACATTTATCAATCAAATACTCGTCCAGCCCCCATCACATACCGATGTACCCCGGCCACCATATTAGCCACAATGGTAGGCGCATATCTAGCCAAAGAATTAAACTCGAGGCTATATTCCCGAACGCTCCCCGCCGTTCGCTTCAAATGTAGAAATCTATGAACTCGGGCTCGCCTCATCTCCGGCGGCAGAAAGCGGCCAAGAAAGGCCTCCACAAACTCGCCCCATACCGCTGGAGGAGCATCCACGCCCCTCGATACCTCCCAAGACTCGTAGCAGTTAGCAGCTACATCATACAACCGGTACGACGCAAACTCGACAGACTCAGTCTCGGAAGCCTTAATCAACCGCAACGTACGCCGCATACGTCCGATGAACTCGGGGTCCTCCTCGGGCTTTGACCGAAAAACTGCGGCGGATTACGGTCAAGAAATAGCGAGCCCTGCGACTATCACGTACGTACGTATAATCACCCCCTAAACCATACCTGCGAGCCTGCCCCGCCACAATGCGGTCGACAACCGGACCGCGTCTCGCGTGGCCCTATCCTCCGCCCCTAATCGGGAAGGCCGAGGCTCGGGTACGCGAACCTCGAAGCCCCAGGGGTGGAGCCGTCCCCCGATCCGTGCTGGCTCCAAAGCTCCAAGCTCTCGGCGGTGGCGGCGTAATAGAACTCGCTGTCGGGGGCATAACCTCAGGCTAAGCATGGGCCCTAGTAACTCTCCGGGCCTGGCTGGTCTCTCCTGTCGTTGTCGACTTGCCCTTCTGGGCAGCTGTCGCTTTTCTCGGAGGCATCGCTGAAAACACAATAATCCGTTAGAAGGGGATCATCCTGATAACACAGCTCTATCGCACGATCTAAGATCAGAAAGAAGGGTAAAATCCTAAATGTCCTGTAGCCTCCTGTTTATAGATGTGGTGCACGACACACCGATAAACAGGACTCTACTAGACACGGTCTGGAAACATTCCGAGGACGAACCGCTCTGATACCACTTCTGTCACGACCCAACCCCGTAGGCCGTGACTAGTGCCCGAGCTGGGCACTCGTACCCTCTGCTAACCATATTCAACTCATAGCAAGCATATCAAGAACTTATGCATATCGAAAGGCACAGTGAAGCACATACATATATACAGATCATACAAATAACCTAGAATGTACAGAACACAAACGCAACTGACTATACTACCCACAACCCACAGACATGTCTACAGACCTCTAAGAGTAATAACAGAATCATATGACGGGACAGGGCCCCGTCTGTCAGACCCTTAATCCGATAGGGTGTGATGGGCACCCGACCCCTACTTAGGGCCGAGCGAACCCTCTGACTGTCATAATACTCGTAGTCATAATGGGCCCTTAACTAGATCACAAACGCATAATGAATTTTTTTTTTTTAAATAATGAACATACTTTATGTCTTTTTCAAACCAAACAAAACTTGCAACCGTACAAAATCTGTAATATTATGTATAACAAAATGGCGGCTTATAGAGCCACTCACAACTGACATCTTATACACACGACTCCGTCTGCAAAGTCTCTAACATAATCAGATACCATAACACACATATATACTGACTCGGCAGCACTCCAGAGAAAATGGAGCTCGCCAATCCCGCTGGAACATCTTCTGCTAATATTTTCAGCTCACACAGGTGTACCGCGCGGCATGAAACGCAAATCCCTAAGAAAGAGTCGGGTTAGTACGGAATATGTACTGAGTATGTAAAACATGGAATGCAGAAAACGAAATCATGACCGAAATGAAGCGTACAGAAAATATGCATAATAGTCGAATACCGAGTACATGTATCTATATACAAATAGTGCATAAGAGGTACGGAAGGACGGATATAACAATCGGAAGCTCAAAATACTTAGCTTTCTTTGAAGAACCATTTACGTTTTGTATATTTTTAAAGTAAAACATATCGTAGTAGCCGACATTAACCGATGTGGGATTCGCCTAAACCAATGTGGGATTCTCCTAAACCAGTGCGAATTTTGCCTCGCCACCGGGTTTGCCCCACCATCGGGTTTGCCCCACCACCGCTCCGAAATCACCGTATCATATCTCGAATATGTATACATATAACTTATGCGTGTCCCGCCCTCCAGCCGAGGGACTCGAACATAATCCTTACATTGTCATGTCATCACATTAAACAGGATTATCAAATTATCAAATTATCACATTAAGCAGAATCATCGTATTATCGTATCATCAAATATCATGTCATCAGATTATCATAGCATCAGATTATCATATCATCATAACAGACTCATTATATTATCAGATCATCACATTACCAAGTCAACACGTCATCAGATCATCAGATTATCATATCATACCCTATGCGGCCCATAATGGACCAGGCGGACGGAACGTGGTCGCCCTCCCCGCCTTGGGCGCCACAACTCATCATACTTCGGAAGTTTTCGGATCTCCCGCATCTCCGTCATACATCATATCATATAACCACGGTACCCGGCCAAAAGGGGCTCGGCGTCGGACACATCATAACACCATAATAATAGTCGCTCATCATACTTCGGAAGCTCATCATACTTCGCATTGTGCGCACGATAGTACCGGCCCGGACTCGGCGGGTGGAATAACAAAAATGTGCACGAGCGTAATCGTGGGATCTATATGCCACTCAAAACATTCATACGTATTCCATAGAATAATCAAACGAATTATCATTTACAAGTCAAAGCAATAGTCGATCAATCTCTTCCGATATTATTCGGAAACATATCAAATAAAGCTTTATTATTCATAGTTACGTATCAAAATCATATATATATATACATACGGATTCTCATTTCATACATATACACGACTTAACAAGAATAATCGGACAAATTATCATTTACAGGCCGACGGCATTGACCAAATCAAATCTCTTCCAGATATTATCCGAGACTTATCAAATAGAACTTTAGGCATCATAATCACGTACCGGAATCATATATATATATAAATTCTTATTTCAGACTTAATAGATAAATAAGTAACCACATGCGGGGGTCGGATTGTTAACTTTATTAGGTTCTTTTAACAAGTCATCATAACTACACAACAGAATGTCTTGCGGGCCCACGGATAAGTATCAACCGATTCGAGCCCGCCTTGAAACATTATAATCTTAATACGCTACAGAACCTCCTACGGACATATCGAAGCGATCCGAGCCTTCCTATGGAATTTACGGACGTTCGTAGTTTCAAACTCTTTTATGAATAAATCTTTCCATGCATATTCATTTTTAATCACACAAAGGCATAAAAACCATAATTTAACTACATTGTGAATATGGATATCAAGAAGCAAAAAAGAATTATGGACATGCTCGGATCGTAGGAGTAGCGTTACCTCGGGGATTACATCATAGCCTACATTAACTAAGACATGCCAAAGAAAGAAAGGTGAGCTTTACATACCTTGGCCGCCCGCTATGCTACTCCAAACTTACGTCTCGGCTTCTCACGATCTATAATAATGTCATTAAACGCCAAGCATTAGCTATAGTCACTTGGAAATTCAGTTCCAAACTAACACCTTATCTGCAGAAATTCCGGCAGCATCTCCCCTATAAATCCAACATCCCCGAGAATTCAACTCGGCCAATATCAACAACAACCATACCAACAATCACAACAACAATATCAATAATCAATTCACAAAATATTCAAGACAATCCAACCCATATCTTACTTTACTCGAAACTTTCAAATGTCATACGAACAATCACAATACATTTCTTTCTCCCGAATTCATAAACTACATTACCAATTCCATACGTTAGCAACAATATTTTCATCAAGACAAGAAGCCATGTTAAAATTGCATTGGCTCTCCAAAACAGCCCGCAACACTACAACTTCGACATAGGTCACCAAACATTCATTCTCACCATATAATTCTCAACAACAATAGCCAAGAACACTAAATAAATTTGATTCATTCTTCCTTTACATAGCAGCCACCATTCGGCCAACATACCCACCAACACAACTTCATGGTTTCATTCATTTCTACACATTACAACAACCAACATGCTAAACAAATTTAATTCATCACCCTATACAACATACCTACACACGGCCATAACACACACACACACGGCTACCACACCAACACACCACAATTTCATGAACTTCATTCATTTTTACATATCACTACATACATAAACACCCACAAAATGTTGAAAGAAGATTGAACCTCACCTTCTTCCACCTAGTTCTCTCGGCTAAGCCTTGTTCATGGCACAAAAAATGGTTTTCTTGTTCCAACAACCACTCCACGTTGACGAGGACCTTCCAATTGGTATGAAAGCTTGAAGAAAACAATCATCATGATCAACTTTATGGGGCTGGTTCGGCCAGCCCCTTCTAACCGTTTCTCTTCTCCCTTTTTTTTTCTTGAACCTTCTAGGACTTAAAATGATGAATTGTCTTGTTTTCCATGACTTGCACATACATATATATGTATAATTAGGTGCACATGGCCGGTCATGTGCACCTTTTTTTTTTTTTTTCCTTCCCTCCAAATTTCTCCAAGTTTCATGAAATTTCCAAGAGATGATCATGATGAAAATGACTTAACAAGTCATCTAACTCTACATATATTAATCTTCCATGTGGCCATGGCCCACACTACATGTGGCCTTGTTTTTCATGAACTACTAATTTTCAAAATTTCACCTTTGACCCCAAAGTTTCCTTAATAATCCATGCCAATAAGTCATAGGCAACTTATGCCTTAAAACGATATCGAGGGTTAAGAATCTCTACCTCGTATCCCGAATTCATCTTATCCTCAACTATTCACGACTAGCTCGGAATGTCCCGACGTGCAAAATGCGGGACATAACATCCTTCCCCCTTTTAGAACATTCGTCCTCGAATGTTCAACTTAGTCGTACGGGGTCTCATAAGTGCCTCGGGGGAGCTCCCTTCTCATAGCTATTGCCATCCTTCATACTATCCCTTAAGTTATCCAATGCCATTCTCTCATCATCCTCGTTTTCTTCATACACGTCCATTTTCTAGTGTCCTGTCATTCGAGGTTTTTGCAAGACTTCTCACACTGCCTCAAACACCATCCTGACTCTTATACACTTATCCGATTTTACTAACTTACTTCGGTGAGGGGGGGGGGGGCTATTTAGCCAATCCATACCAAACACACTACCGTATCAACGTAAGCGTCTTATCCCACTCTTGCATTTCTTCACCCGTTATCCGTTTATGGTATTTCCTTATATCCATTATTCATTCTTCCACTTAAGCCTTATCTTTATCTCGCACACGAGAAATCTTATGCTACCTTTGTGTCGTTCAGAACACACTACTCTTACATAGTCCTTTTCTCATTTCCAAAACGTATTCTGTTCGTTCACATTTTATCCGTATCATCCCAATCATTTTCTAGCATTCATTCTGCCTTGTTCCTCGTCTTTCTATAACTTGGCCTTTCACTGTCCCGTCACTTATAGCACTCGTGTCCCCCGTTACACACGTCTTAACCTATTACTATACCATTGTCCCGCTTCCTTTTATTTCCTCTTTCCGTTAACTCCTTTTTTCTTCACCGACCTGATCCGGCCCGTTCTACGCGTCCTCTTAAGGTTTCTGGTCACCCTGCATACTCTAATTCCCCTTCGATTACTCCAACTGCTCCTTTACTCCTTATGTCTAAATTTCATAAAATTTTCAAAATACTTCCCAGGGGGGTCACCCATCCTAAAATTTCCCTCACTCCAGCACGCTTAACTTTGAAACTTTGAAGAAATACGATGCTTTAGCGCCCGTATAGTTACGTCCACCTTACCGCACGACCTTCTACACATAATATCGAGTAAGTCGGAATCTTATCATATTCCCAAATGCCCTCACAACACATCTCACCTACGTCTTATCAATACGTTCCTATTTATCACAATTCTTTTTCCTTCATACCCTTATCTTAATCATGTCACTTTATCCAAACCTACCAATCCTTTCTAATCATCTCTAGTATCACAAGTCCTTCCAAATTTCTTACTACCATATTTCCACCGACATCTTATTTCTCTATGTCACTATTCATTCCACCATTAACTTATTCCTTAGAGGGCAGCCATACTTTACAAATTAGTCAACTTTCATCATTACTATTAACATGATCTTTTCCAAACGTATTCCAAACTTATATCTCATTTTCGTAGTATTTCCAGAAAAATTTCGGCAGAGTTTCCTCTGTATTTCTTACTATCCCAAAACCTGCACGCAGGAAATACCAACAGTGCCTCACAGGGCCATCATCATATATACATATCATGTCATATCATATCGTATCATAGCCACACAGGGCTCTCAATATTCATAAAAGTCCGAAAATATTAGATTTACCTCATATACCCATCACGACCACACGTGTTACACTTTCTCGCTTACTTTCCTTTTCAATGTTCGACTTCACATTTCCATCGTACGTTAATACCGTACTCGACATATGTCTTTCATGCCTTTGCTTACCTGCGTGCTTTGTAACTTTCAATACCGCTAGTTGCTTTCGTTCGTCAACGCATTTTTCTCGCCGAAATCAAAAGTTAGTACCGGAAATCTCATTTCCTATAACTCGGCTCTATGGCACGATCTAAGATGCCAAAGAAGAGTAACCATCCTAGATGCCCCGTAGCCTCCTGTTTATAGATGTGGCGCGCTTCACACCATAAACAGGGACTCTACCGGACACGACTTTGCGTACAACCCCCAAGACGAACCGCTGCCGATACCAACTTGTCACACCCTTAATCCGATAGGGTGTGATGGGCACCCGACCCTTACTTAGGGCCGAGCGAACCCTCCGACTACCATAATACTCGTGTTCATATTGGGCCCTCAACCAGATCATAAATGCATAATGAGAAATTTTCAAAAAAAACGAACATACTTTATATCTTTTCAAATCAAACAAAACTTGCGACCGTACAAAATCTGTAATATCATGTATAACAATACGACGGCTTATAGAGCCGCTCACAACTGACATCTTATACACACGACTCGTCTGCAAAGTCTCTAACATAATCGTATACCATAACACACATATATACTAACTCGGCAAAAGACTCCGGAGAAAATGAAGCTCGCCAATCCCGCCGGAACATCTTCGCTAATGTCTTTCGCCCTCACCGGGTGTACCTGCGCAGCATGAACGCAGCCCCCGAAGAAGGGGGGTCAGTACGGAATGTGTACTGAGTATGTAAAGCACGGAATACAAGAAACAGGATCATAACCGAAATGAGAAGTACAGAAAATATACATAATAGTCAGAATACCGAAATACGTGCCTCTGTAATAAAAATAGTGCATAGGGGTACGTAATATTATATAATAGCGAATGCTCAAAACACTTAACTTTCTTTTGAAAACGTTTCGTCTCATATATATATAAAAAACATATCATAGTAGCCGACATTAACCGATGTGGGATTCGCCTAAACCAATGTGGGATTCGCCTAAACCAAAGGAATTTTGCCTCGCCACCGGGTTTGCCCCACCATTGGGTTTGCCCCACCACCGCTCCGAAATCAACATATCATATTTCGAATATGTATACATATAACTTATGCGTGTCCCAGCCCTCCAGTGAGGGACTCGGTAAACAGAATCCTTACATTGTCATGTCATCACAGTAAACAGGATTATCAAATTATCAAATTATCACATTAAGGAGAATCATCGTATTATCGTATCATCAAATATCATGTCATCAGATTATCATAGCATTAGATTATCATATCATCAGCACAGACTCATTACATTATCAGATCATCACATTATCAAGTCAACACGTCATCGTCATCGATTATCATATCATACCCTATGCGGCCCATAATGGACCCGGCGGACGGAACGTGGTCGCCCCTCCCGCCCGGGCGCCACAACTCATCATACTTCGGAAGTTTTCGATCTCCCGCATCTCCGTCATACATCATATCATATAACCACGGTACCCGGCCAAAAGGGGCTCGCGTACGGACACATCATAACACCATAATAATAGTCGCTCATCATACTTCGAAGCTCATCATACTTCGCATTGTGCGCACGATAGTACCGGCCCGGACTCGGCGAAGGGAATAACAAAAATGTGCACGAGCGAAATCGTGGGATCTATATGCCACTCAAAACATTCATACGTATTCCATAGAATAATCAAACGAATTATCATTTACAAGCCAAAGCAATAGTCGATCAAGTTCCTTCCGGATATTATTCGAAACATATCAACTAAAGCTTTATTCATCATAGTTACGTATCAAAATCATATGCATACGGATTCTCATTTCATACATATACACGTACTTAACGAATAATCGACAAATTATCATTTACAAACCGATGGCATTGACCAAATCAAATCTCTTCCAGATATTATCCGGGACTTATCAAATAGAACTTTAGGCATCATAAGCACGTATCGGAATCATATATATATAAATTCTTATTTCATACTTAATAGATAAATAAGTAACCACATGCGGGGGTCGGATTGTTAACTTTATTAGGTTCTTTTAACAATTCATCAGAACTACACAACAGAATGTCTTGCGAGCCCACGGGCAAGTATCAACCGTTCCGAGCCCGCCTTGAAACATTATAATCTTAATACGCTACAGAACCTCCCACGGACATATCGAAGCGATCCGAGCCTTCCTATGGAAGTTACGGACGTTCGTAGTTTCAAACTCTTTTATGAACAAATCTTTCCATGCATATTCATTTTTAATCACACAAAGGCATAAAAACCATAATTTAACTACATTGTGAATATGGATATCAAGAAGCAAATAAGAATTATGGACATGCTCGGATCGTAGGAGTAGAGTTACCTCGGGGATTACATCATAGCCTACATTGACTAAGACATGCCAAAGAAAGAAAGGTGAGCTTTACATACCTTGGCCGCCCGCTATGCTACTCCAAACTTACGTCTCGGCTTCTCACGATCTATAATAATGTCATTAAACACCAAGCATTAGCTATAGTCACTTGGAAATTCGGGGAACCCAAACTAACACCTTATCTGCAGAAATTCCGGCAAAGATCTCCCCTATAAATCCAACATCCCCGAGAATTCAACTCGGCCAATATCAACAACAACCATACCAACAATCACAACAACAATATCAATAATCAATTCACAAAATATTCAAGACAATCCAACCCATATCTTACTTTACCCGAAACTTTCAAATGTCATACGAACAATCACAATACATTTCTTTCTTCCGAATTCATCAACTACATTACCAATTCCATACGTTAGCAACAATATTTTCATCAAGACAAGAAGCCATATTAAAATTGCATTGGCTCTCCAAAACAGCCCGCAACACTACAACTTCGACATAGGTCACCAAACATTCATTCTCACCATATAATTCTCAACAACAATAGCCAAGAACACTAAATAAATTTGATTCATTCTTCCTTTACATAGCAGCCACCATTCGGCCAACATACCCACCAACACAACTTCATGGTTTCATTCATTTCTACACATTACAACAACCAACATGCTAAACAAATTTAATTCATCACCCTATACAACACACCTACACACGGCCATAACACACACACACGGCTACCACACCAACACACCACAATTTCATGAACTTCATTCATTTTTACATATCACAACATGCATAAACACCCACAAAATGTTTAAAGAAGATTGAACCTCACCTTCTTCCACCTAGTTCTCTCGGCTAAGCCTTGTTCATGGCACAAAAAATGGTTTTCTTGTTCCAACAACCACTCCACGTTGACGAGGACCTTCCAATTGGTATGAAAGCTTGAAGAAAACAATCATCATGATCAACTTTATGGGGCTGGTTCGGCCAAAATTTCCTCCTAACCGTTTTCTTCTCCTTTTTTTTTCTTGAACCTTCTAGGACTTAAAATGATGAATTGTCTTGTTTTCACACATGACACACACACACACACACACACACACACACACACATGCACATATATATATATATATATATATATGTATAATTAGGTGCACATGGCCGGTCATGTGCACCCTTTTTTTCTTCTTTTTTTTAAAATTTTTTTTCCTTCCCTCCAAATTTCTCCAAGTTTCATGAAATTTCCAAGAGATGAACATGATGAAAATGACTTAACAAGTCATCTAATTCTACATATATTAAGCTTCCATGTGGCCATGGCCCACACTACATGTGGCCTTATTTTTCATGAACTACTAATTTCCAAAATTTCACCTTAGACCCCAAAGTTTCCTTAATAATTCATGCCAATAAGTCATACGCAACTTATGCCTTAAACGATATCGAGGGTTAAGAATCTCTACCTCGTATCCCGAATTCATCTTATCCTCAACTATTCACGACTAGTCTACAAAACGCGGGGCATAACACCGTCGTATATATATTATTATACAACAGTGTCCCGTGCCCCTCAAGGAGCACTCCAAACAGACTAACGGATGTCCTAAACCGGCGAACATAATCACCATTGATATACATATGTACGAGTATGTAAAGCATGGAATACAAAAGAATAGAAACATAACGAAATAAAAGTATTGAAGACGATATAATTAGAATATCGATTCGCTTACCCTTAAACACAAACCAGACCTAAAATATCATAGTCATGTTTAGGCACCAATCAAACAATTATTCATCTATATAATATAACGTGTCCCGGCCTTCATCGAGGGACTCGGTATATAAGAACATATCACCATTGATATACATATACGTGTCCCGGCCCCCTAATGTCCCGGCCCTCTAAATGACTCGGTAAATAAAGTCATGTCACCATCATATCATCATATAAATAGCCCGCTTACTCACGAGGACTCGGTAGATAACGTGTCCCTCTAATGAGGGACTCGGTAAATAAAGTCATGTCACCATCATATCATCATAGCAAAGCTGCGCCTCTATCGAGGGACTCGGTGAATCATAATATAGCAAAAGCCGCGCACGAAAGCATGTCCCGGCCCGGACTCGTGAATAGAGGTAATCATCATACGCACGAGTTAGAGTAATCGTAAATCACACACACATATATAATCATCACTATCAACTTATCGAATAGTCAAACGAACTTTCATGTAAAAGTTTACCAAAGTCAAATCCAGCTTGCTTCCGAAGATCGCTCAGACGTATCAAATAGGACTTTGGCAATCGTAGTTACGTATCGGAATCATAAGTATACCGATCATCACCTCGTACTTAATAGATAAGATATAATCATATCGGAAGAAAATAGTCATATCAAGTTCTTTCAAAAATAGGTCGTTAGAACAAAACGCAAAAGTCGTGGACCCCGGACGAGCGTCAACCCAATCCGGCCCGCCTATGAAAGTTAGGATTATTATTCGTTATGAAATCTCCCTACGAACGTTTCGAGGCGATCCGAGCTCGTCCACGAAAGTTACGGCTGTTCATAGTTACGGAATCTTTTTAAGAACAAAATTTTTATATAACCTTGAACTTATATACAAAAGGCATAAGAACCATAATTCGTCTATGTTAAGAATATGAATATCGAGGAACAAATAAGAACCATAAGCATGCCCGGATCGCAAGAATAGAGTCGCCTCGGGATTCGTGTCATAACCTACGTTTAACTACGACATGCCAAAAGAAAGAAAGGTCGAGCTTTACATACCTCGTCTATTCTCCAAGATAATCCAAACTTCTACGTCGCGAACCTCCCAAGATCTACAATACGTCATTAAAATACCAAACATTAGCTAAAGGCATTTAGGAACCCGATTCCAAATGAATACCAAATTCTACAAAATCGGGGCAGCATTTCCCTATAAATGCAACACCCCGAGAATTCAACTCAGCCAAATTCATCAACAACCATACCAACAATATACTAGCAACATCCATAATCAATTCAAAACACATTCTAACATTAGCAACTCTTTACTACATAGTTCAACAACATTCATTATATTCGATTCAACCACTTATATTCAAATCAACATCAATGTTTATACACTCGATTACTAATCCGAAACCATACAAACAATATTCAAGAACACTTTAAAAAATTCACACAATATTCCAAACAACCCAAACAAAACTCCAACTCACCCGGAACCATGCCAAACCCGAGAACAACAACAACCCTACGTTCCTCTCTCCAAATTCATGATTCACACTAGCAATCCACACATTAGCAACATTACTTTCACAAATATAAAAACTACATTCAAATCACATTAACTTCTAAAACAGCCCCCAACGATCATCCTTCAATATGCACCATTAAATCTTCATTCTACATTATAAAATCCACAACAACAACAACCAAAACACTAGTTAGAATTAGCTTGACATGCCTATACCAAATCAGCCCTACACGGCCATTCCTCAACATACATAATCTCATGAGTGTTTCATTCATTTTTCTACACTCTACAACAACACCTAAACATGTTAAATACAATAAATTCCCCACTTTTCCACACAACACACACCACACGGCCAACCTCCCTCACACACGGCTATACCCCAACATGCAATATTTCCATAATTTCATTCATTTTGACACACTACAACACACATGAACCATCCATAACACATAAAAAAACAAGATTAAACTTTACCTTTTTCCTTCAACTTTACAACTTGCTCAAGGTGGTGAATGATGAAAACGAATAGTCTATTGCTTCCAACACTTCCACGTTAACGAGCACCCTCCAATTAGTAAGTTTGTAATTAAGAAACAATTTTTTGGATGGCCAAATCTGGTCTTGTTTTTCTTTGGAGCTTGGCCGAATATGGCCTTGTTTTTCTCCTCCAATTTTTCTTGAAATTTCTAGATAGTGAAGATGAGGAATATGTGATGACTTAGTCATCTTTACTTGCATATATTAAACTTCCATGTGGCCTTGGCCCACATCCATGTGGCCGGCCACATGCCCATTTTTTTTTCTTTTCTTTCTCTTTTTTTTCTTTTCATGAACTAATTATTTTTCAAATTTAACTTTTGACCCCAAATTTCCTTAATACTCCATACCAACCAAATCACAAGTAACTTATGTCTTAAAACAAGATCGTAGTTAAAATTCTCTACTTCGCCTCCCGGAATGGTCTTGTCCTTACTTATCAAGGTTGACTCGGATTATCTCGATGTACGAGATGCGGGATATAACAATAAGCACTCTAGAAGAAGGAAATGGCTATAAAGTTTACAACCTCGTTTTGAACATTAAGTTATGAGATAAACTTGATGTATATGTATAAATGATGCCCTCGACACGCCAAATCGATTATTAAGTTAGGTTTTACCTGATGATTATAATGGGAGGAAAACTTTAATGTTACTATAAGCCAGTTTTATTGATTCTTATGGAGACCCTTGAGAAAGAGAGTAAAAGAGATGTGTTCACATAAAGCCCTCTTTGCCCGGCAATTGGCACTAAGTAACCTTCAATCGCATTAGGCTCTGTGTGTCATAGTTCAAGTTATATAAAGGAATTTACTCGAACGATTATATTACGGGGATAGCTATTACAGATATGAGGGAAAGCAAAAATAAGATAAGATTGATCAATGAAACAAAAGGTGACGAAGGGAAAAGGAGGAAACGAGGCAAAAAGGGGGG
>NW_026726246.1:0-43749 GCF_029784015.1 Lycium ferocissimum
CGACGTTGTGACATATTGGAAGGCATTAATTCTGGACAATGGTAATGAAGTTCATGAAAGAAAATAAAATGGCACAAATGTTATAAGGCAGCCGATGCCGATTTCACTACGGTTGAGCTCGGAAAGTTCTAAGATAATGATATTTGGAAAAGAAAGAAAGTGAGTAGATGGAGTAAAGCCTCCAAAAGAGACGACGGGCAAAGCACAACACTATTTGGATAAATATTTGAGGTTTGTAAGAGTAATTAGGAGGTCGATATCAATATGGTAAAAAGAATGGAAAGTAGGTTTCGCGTGAGACAGAGATGATTTAGAAGAGACTCGGCAAACCTTGATAAGAGTGTTATGTTAAGGTACCAACCGAATTGATAACAGGATAAAGTATGACGAGCGTTTATAGTTAGAAGAAATAATAGTACGAGTGAGCCAAGAGTTCGAGGGAAAAAAGAATTGCGGACGGATACGTAACGATTGGATAGGACAGCTTGTGAAATATTAAGAATAAGACCGACCGTAAAGGGTGAAGGGCTAAGGAGTGTTACACTATAAGGTTGATTACGAATCAGATATTATGTGAATATAATAAGGGATTGTTATGAAATTGAGCAAGGTCTGTGCCGAGGAAGCGACTACAAGATACGATGCGATCTATGCATTAAAGTACAAGTAGATATCAAAAAGGGGGGGGGGGGGATTTATAAAGTCCTTTTATAGGGAAAGTTCGGAATAGAGATTACAGATAACGGAGTGGTAGCGAGCACAAAAAAAAGGGGGAGAAGGGGTTAATTGGAAGAAAGAGATGAAAAGAAAAGCTGGCGAGATAACAGCCAAGCAGTAAATAGATGATAATACGTGTAGTCGAGAACACGGTAATATTGGGTGACGGAACCGTGAAAGACCAAACTATAGAAAGATGAGCAACGAGGTAGAGTGAGTGCTAGGAAATGACTGGTATGATAAGAACAAATAGGGATGAAATTTAATATGAATTGAAAACGAGAGAGCGGATTATGCGTAGAGTAGTATTTTTCGAAAAGATATAAGTGGTATTATAAAATTTCGTGCAGAAAAAGAAGGATGGATATAGATCGGAGAAATATGGTAAGGGGATACTAAGGGAAGCACCCAAGATAGACGTAATTGAATGAGTACGAATATGGAACGAAAAGTGGAATACATAGTTGTGAATTCAAGCGGTGTAATACGACGACACCTGATAAGACAAGACCATTATAGGAGACGAACCTAGTATGTTTTTGAGAAGGCCAGTTAGAAGCCGTGTTGGTTACACAAGTAAAAAAAAAAAAAAAAAGGCATAAAGCATAAAAGGGTGCCGTGTGCACACGATTCCACCTCGAAAATAACGGAATCTTTAAGCGACAAAGACGGTAGGCTTAACGAACAGATGGTGCAGTATAAGTTCATCAAAAGAAATAGATGATATAGGTTGAGATAAAGATACTACTCCAAGAGAACTTTGGACACTTATCGTTGGAATATGAGTGCCATCTAACGGAGAACTTGGAATGACTACGAGTATTAAATAATTACCGATCGGGAGTAAGATGGCCCTTTCTAATTCGGCGGGAGATGCTGATGAGAACGTTTTGAAATCATAAGACTTTAATTTACTCCGGGACAGGGTGATGAAGGTCATGCGCGGTGAGGTGGACGCGATCATACTAGCATTGGCTCATCGTATTTCATCATAGTCCCAAAGTTAAGCGTGCTAGAGTGGGAGAAATTTTAGGATGGGTGACCCCCTGGAAAGTAAACTAAAAGTCCTATAAAGACGGACATTGGAGAGCCAAATGGGAAGCTAGGGTAGCCTAAGAGAAATCAGAGTATACAGAGTGGGCAGGAACCTTAAGAGGTCACGTAGGACGAGGCAGACCAACCCAAAAAAGAAAGAAGGCATTACAACTTTATAAGGTGGTAAGTTGAATAGTGTTTGAAGATATGTTGTAAACAAGATGGTAGCAATTATGTATACGTGTGTATATGATATCCCGTACGTACGTATTGAATCCCAAAGAATTGACGTTGTGACATATTGGAAGGCATTAATCGGACAGTAATGAAGTTTAAGTGAAAGAAAATAAAATGGCACAAATGTTATAAGGCAAACTCGACGCCGATTTCACTACGGGCCGAGCTCGAAAAGTTCTAAGATAATAATATTTGGAAAAGAAAGAAAGTGAGTAGATGGTATGTAAAGTGAACAAAATGTCGGGGAAAAAGCGAACGAGTAAGAAACAAGAGGGAGTAAAGCCTCCAAAAGAGACGACGGCAAAGCACAACACTATTTGGATAAAAATTTCGAGGGGTAGGCGTGTAGAGGCATAAAGTGTAGTAGTATGGAACAAAAGAGAGGTGTGAGGTTGAAGAACAAAGCCGACAAGTGAGACAAAAGGATAGTAACCACGACGAGGAATGAGAAGTAAAGGAAAGAATGATTGGGCCGTACAACGATGCTCGGAGATTTCTAACTCTCGAAAGATAAGTGCCGAAGACGGTGGATATCGAAAAAATATTGGTGTATTAGGACCCCCTTAAAGGGGGGAGAACATATTGGACTTGGAAGAGATTAAGGCGTTTCCTATGCCCTTTAAAGGGAAATTTATTAGCTTGAGCCGTAGTTCCAAACGATCGCCAATACAAGGAAATCGAAGACACGTATACCGTGTTATGAGAGAATCGTGGAGTAAGAATTTCCGTAGCCCTATGTTTTTGGGTTGTATTGTAAGATGAGGGAAAGGTTAAAGAAACAACGGCGTAAAGCTAAAGGAATAGTTGTGGCAAGAGCCCAAGGATTTGGTTTGAACTCGAATTATGAGTTGCCATAAGTGTAGCTATACTGTGAAGGATAGTGAAGGATGCAGAACCATTTCGTATATACATACTTTGGATCGACGGAAGTAGGTGTTATATCCGGCAATTTCGCGTACTTGGAAAAGTGGAAATAACCTCGATTGTAAGGAATAAGGCCATGTTTGAATTTTTCTTGATGTGTGTATGCCGGTTGTGGAAACTTGAATGTGGAAACAATGGAGAAGGCCTAAGGGCAAATTTGGAATTTTGGAAATTTGTTTCGGGAATTACAAAACAAGATTTAAAGCCAATTGGGCTCAAAAAAAAAAGAAAAATGGAGGCCCAAGTCTTGGAGGGTGGCCGGCCATGTCCACTTGGCCCAAACCCATGGAAATTGTCATGTGACTATCATGTGGTGATAATTATATAAGGAGCATGATCCTTAGAAACTTCAAGAAAACAAAGGAAAAATCAAGAAAAAAAAAGAAGAGGCCTTCGGCCAAGAGGAGAAAGAAAAGAAAAAAATTCTTGGAGCTTCAATCTTGATTCAAAAATCTTGTTCTTCTTGATTTGGTAGCAAGCTCAAGACGCTCTCCGACGTGGTATAATTAGTTTGGCGAAAGAACCACGTTTGCGGCAAGTTGAAATTTCAAGAAAGAGGTAAGAATCTTGTTCTTTTGTGTTATGGAAGATGTATGTATGTTATAATGATTGGAATGGAATGAGAATTATGGAAACTGTGTTGTGTGTGCATGGGCGTGTGTGTGTGTGAAGAAGGCATGTGGCCGTGTGTATATATATTGAATATTTATGGTGAGTTGAATTATGTGCTATGTTCTAGTTGTGGTTATGGTGAAATTCATATTGGAAATGAAAGTTGAATGAATTGGTTGAGGTTGGAAGAGAGAATCATGGCCGTGTGGGTGGAGGTAAAAATGAGAAATGAATTAACTTTTATTTAGTTGTTAGTTGTGATGAAAAGAAAAGTTTAATGAATCAAGTTGGTGTTGAAGTTGGTTGTATGTCGTTATGAGAAATTTATGTGATTTTATTATAGTTTTTATATAATGATGAAAGTAAGATCTTAGATGTGAATTATGATTGTCGTTAATGAAGTTGGAAGACAAAAATGTGCTATGGAAATTTATGTTGAAAATCGGGAGTTTTAGATGAATTATGGTTTGATGAAAATTTGTATATTTTGTGAAATAATGTGAAATGCTTCCGAATTGCGTTTGAATGGTCTTGAATTAGTAAACAAATATGAAAACGTCGATATTGGATTGAAAGTGTGAAGTTTGAATGGAAGCTAAAGCATTATGTAGAAAGAAAGACTATTTGTGTTAATATGTGTTTTTGTAGCGATTGTTGATGTTGTTGACGTTGTTGTTGGGTTGGTTGTTGTCATTTAAGCCGAGTTCGATGCTCGGGGATGTTGGATTTATAGGGGAAATGCTGCCGAAATTTCGGTAGACAAGTATGGCTTTAAGTTGAATTCATAAAAGCTTGAAACTCACATTTGGTAACAATGACCATTTGTAGATTTTTGACGAAACGGGAATCAAAATTGGACGAGCGTAAGGCATTATTAAGGTATGTAAAGCCTACCTTTTCTTCATTTGGCATGTCCTAGTCATACTAGGTTAAGATCGGAACCTCGGGGATACTTCTGCTCTCGGAAACTCGAGTTTGATTTTGAGTACTATTCATTCAGCGCGTTTGAACCATAAACCTTATATTTGGTTAAAAGAATGCCTAACCTTCGTAACTTCCACAAATGAATCCGAATCGCTTTGAAACTCTCACAAATGACTTTATGGATCCCAATGTTTGCAATTTATGTCTGCCGCCTCGACCTGACCCGAGGTGGCCCGCAAGTCCCGAGACTTCTCTTATTTGATTTGTTTGGCTCATTTTCGTACGATATGAAAAAGAAGTGTTTGCCTATGACGTTAAGGTCCGTCTGAAATGTCCGATAATGATATTTGAAAGTTCGTTACTATGAATGATGCTAAAATTTTCTGAAAATGATCTACGATGTGTTTTTGAGAAAAATCGATAATTTAAAAAGTCCGCAACTTTTGTATGTAAATTCCGATTAACTTGATACTCATTTTGAGCCCTCCGAAGTTAATATATATGCATATAAGATTAAGCGTCAAATCCTGGAACTTATTTTTAAAATGCATATGATTTCTGCACTACTCTGCTCGTGCCGACTATTATGATTTCGTTCGCCGCACCCGGGCCGGTTTTGTGATCGTGCGCTTTGTGACCCATTCGGCGTATGATGTGTTACGGTTTCCGAGACCTCGCCATAGGGCCGGTTACCTTTTATGGTGTTATGATGTGATATGGCATCGATCCGCTCGATGATTTGATGTGTGTGATATTATGATGTGTTCGGAGATGTACGGAGATTTGAAAACTTCCGGAGTATGATGTGTTGTGGCACCGAGCGTCGGGGTGACCACGTTCCCGAGCCTTATGCATGATTTCCGTTTCGCATTCCGCACATTTGCATTCCGCACGAGTTTGTCCGTTACTTTCGTATTTGTTTTCGTATCCCTCCGACTCCGATTATGATTTGGATTACTGTACCTCCCGCTTTACATACTCGCACTTTTTTCCGCATCGACCCCCTTTCTTCGGAGGTCGCGTTTCATGCCGCGGGTATGTGCGCTCGGTTGGATAATCCTCCGGCTTAGGCTTCCCATTTCGCTATTTTGAGTGCTCCTCTCGATCCGAGCCCACATTTGGTATATATGTTTTGCTATGCCTATTCCGTACATTTGTGTTCGGGCCGGCACGGCGGGGGCCCCGTCCCGTCATATGTTCGTATGTTTGTCCGTTCCGTATGTACGAGGCTCCGTAGTCATATTTGTGGGTCGCGGGTCCGGTTTGTCCGTATGTGATTCTGTTTTGCGTCCTTAAGCGGCCCGTATGCTACTATGGCCGATATGGCCCATATGTTTGTATGTATGTGTGTGTGTCTGGGCGATGTGCATTCCGCCAGCTTTGATTTGATATGATGAGTTTGCACGGGCGACCGCTTAGGACAGCATTCGCTTCTGTATTTGTATGACGTCTGCTATCAGTTATCGGTACTAATAATATCTGTTGAATCTGGACATGTCCGAATATGACAATTTGGTTCGTAGGTTTGTTTGGGTGCCTAAGTAGGGCACCGCCTCACGGCCCACGGGGCTGGGTCGTGACAAAAGTGGTATCGAAGCGATCCGTCCTCGGAATGTCTGCTGTGCCGTGTCTCGTAGTCTTGTTTATCGGTGTGTTGTGCACCACATCTATAAATGCGAGGCTACAGGACATTTAGGATGTTTCCCTTTCTTTGGATCTTAGATCGTGCGATAGAGCCAGCCATAGGAAATGAATTCCTTTTCTACTAACCTTTGATTTCGTACGAAGAACGGTATTGACAAAAGACAAGGATCGATAATATTGGAAGCTACACGATATGCAGTAAGTAATGGTGCAAAGGATGTGTGGGAAGTTATTTGAAGCATGATTGAAAGGTAAAGTTGGAGATCGAAAAGGAAAATAAATAGGAAAATGCCACCGGTGCTATTTGAGTTACGCATGTAAGGTAAGTCTTGACATCCTCATAATTTACTTGAAATTATTAGCCTTGTATGGCCATGATACGGTATGATACGTGTGTATATATGTCGGCCCTGTGAGGCATTGTTGGTATTCCTGTGTACAGGTGTTGGGTTAGTAAGAAGTATAGAGGAACCTCTGCCCAAATTTTTCCAGCACTATAAAAAGGAAAAATGAGACGTACGTTCTTAACATGCCTTGAAAGTCGATATTGATAGAGTAAATCTATTACGTTGGATTAAAGATTTCAGAGATACTCTCCATGTCATTCGTAAGAAGCACCGTCCTTATGTGGGGAATTCTATTTCGAGAAAGTAGGTATGGGCAGCAATGTGCAACTTATTTAAACTTGTGGGATGTGTGGAATTTAACATATGGACGAAGGTAAGTATTGAGGACTTAGATAAGGAGCGACACGGTACGTATATGGTCAGAAAGGTGAAAGGCTCCTTTTTAGATCGGGGTGGGACCCGCTATGAAAATTTTCCGAAAAATTTGTTAAGACCCCGATTTGCCCTAGAATTGCGTAACAAAGATCGTGTGGGGGAGTGGACGTGACTATCCCAGCATTAAGATACTAAAACGCCCTAAAGCTTCGAGGTTAAGCGTGCTAGGGCCAGAACAATTCTGGGATGGGTGACCCCCTAGGAAGTGTGTTAAGCTGATAAATGCAGGATGCAGATTTGTAGTATTATAAGTGAATTGGGGTAAGATGTAAGGTAAGTTGAGATGATATGTTGAGGTAGAGCTAGCTACGAAAGTATGGTTGAGGTAAGCTAAACGGAGTGCGGCGAATTAAACGCGAGAGGAGGTGGAAGGTTGAGAGAGGGAAACGCCCTTATCTTAGGAAAAGGATATGGTTAAGTAAGATTTTATTCAATGTCCCCAGCCTATAAATTATTTTGTGATGACAAGTAAATTGTGTAGGGAGGAATTGGGAAAAGGATTTAAATGAGAATTCGGAAACCTTGCGAATAGATATCGTAATCAGGATCGTTATGATAAGACGATGGTAAGAAGAAAAGGGTATGTGCATAGGTATAAGAAAGTAAGAAAGGGGCCTAAAGGCTATTGTACAGGGTAAACAGAGTTCCGTAGGGACACAGACCTATTTGCTATAGCCGATTGGATGCTTTGATGCAATGATTCAAGGTACAAAGATTAGAGTGAGTAAGGAAACGCTGACAAGGGAATTCTCGTAAGTCACGGAAACATTAGTGAACGTGGTCTGACTCGATCATGATTCGGCATGATATACTTTTGCGCTCCTAATCTTGGGGGGAGGTTCCGTCTATTATGCCTCTGTACTTCCGAATATGATTACGTTTCCGTCTGATATACCTCTGTACGTCTGACTCTGGTTATGAGTCTGAATGATATACTTCCGTACGTCAGGCTTTGATTATGAATTTGTTTGATATGACGTCAGAGTATGATTCTGTCTGCTATACTTCTGTACTTCTGAATCTGATTACGTTTCTGTCTGATACGTCTCTGTACGACTGACTCTGATTACAAATTTGTCCGATATATCTCTGTCCGCCTGACTCTGATCACGGATCTGTTTGGCATACTTCCATACGTCTGACTCCGACTACGGATCTATCCGATATAGTTCAGTACATCTGACTCCGATTATGGGTTTGTCCGATATGCTCCTGTGCGTCTGCCTCTGATTACGAATCTGCTTAGTAAAACGTATGCCATGCATCTGTACTTCGGATTCTGGATATGACTCCGTCTGACACCCGTCTAATCTTCTGGTTCTGATGAAGATTCTGTTCGTCATATGTCCTATTTAAGATTATGCAAACCGTTGGACTGATAGAGATTTTGAGCAATTACCCCCTTAATACGGTAATATCGAGAATGATGAAGGAGTCGGAAAGGAAATGCCCTTACAAGTGCTCCCCGACTCATCCCGATTTACTATAGGTTAATTTAACATTCGAGGACGAATGTTCTAAAGGGGGGGAGAATGTTATATCCGGCAATTTCGCGTACTTGGAAAAGTGGAAATAACCTCGATTGTAAGGAATAAGGCCATGTTTGAATTTTTCTTGATGTGTGTATGCCGGTTGTGGAAACTTGAATGTGGAAACAATGGAGAAGGCCTAAGGGCAAATTTGGAATTTTGGAAATTTGTTTCGGGAATTACAAAACAAGATTTAAAGCCAATTGGGCTCAAAAAAAAAAAAGAAAAATGGAGGCCCAAGTCTTGGAGGGTGGCCGGCCATGTCCACTTGGCCCAAACCCATGGAAATTGTCATGTGACTATCATGTGGTGATAATTATATAAGGAGCATGATCCTTAGAAACTTCAAGAAAACAAAGGAAAAATCAAGAAAAAAAGAAGAAGGTTAGGCCTTCGGCCGCAGGAGAGAAAGAAAAGAAAAGAAAAGAAAAAAATTCTCGAGCTTCAATCTTGATTCAAAAATATTGTTCTTCTTGAATTAGTAGCAAGCTCAGACGCTCTCCGACGTGGTATAATTAGTTTGGCGAAAGAACCACGTTTGCGGCAAGTTGAAATTTCAAGAAAGAGGTAAGAATCTTGTTCTTTTGTTATGGAAGATGTATGTATGTTATAATGATTGGAATGGAATGAGAATTATGGAAACTGTGTTGTGTGTGCATGGGCGTGTGTGTGTGTGAAGAAGGCATGTGGCCGTGTGTATATATATTGAATATTTATGGTGAGTTGAATTATGTGCTATGTTCTAGTTGTGGTTATGGTGAAATTCATATTGGAAATGAAAGTTGAATGAATTGGTTGAGGTTGGAAGAGAGAATCATGGCCGTGTGGGTGGAGGTAAAAATGAGAAATGAATTAACTTTTATTTAGTTGTTAGTTGTGATGTCTGTGATGAAAAGAAAAGTTTAATGAATCAAGTTGGTGTTGAAGTTGGTTGTATGTCGTTATGAGAAATTTATGTGATTTTATTATAGTTTTTATATAATGATGAAAGTAAGATCTTAGATGTGAATTATGATTGTCGTTAATGAAGTTGGAAGACAAAAATGTGCTATGGAAATTTATGTTGAAAATCGGGAGTTTTAGATGAATTATGGTTTGATGGAAATTTTGTATATTTTGTGAAATAATGTGAAATGCTTCCGAATTGCGTTTGAATGGTCTTGAATTAGTAAACAAATATGAAAACGTCGATATTGGATTGAAAGTGTGAAGTTTGAATGGAAGCTAAAGCATTATGTAGAAAGAAAGACTATTTGTGTTAATATGTGTTTTTGTAGCGATTGTTGATGTTGTTGACGTTGTTGTTGGGTTGGTTGTTGTCATTTAAGCCGAGTTCGATGCTCGGGGATGTTGGATTTATAGGGGAAATGCTGCCGAAATTTCGGTAGACAAGTATGGCTTTAAGTTGAATTCATAAAAGCTTGAAACTCACATTTGGTAACAATGACCATTTGTAGATTTTTGACGAAACGGGAATCAAAATTGGACGCAGCGTAAGGCATTATTAAGGTATGTAAAGCCTACCTTTTCTTCATTTGGCATGTCCTAGTCATACTAGGTTAAGATCGGAACCTCGGGATACTTACCTTCCTCGGAAACTCGAGTTTGATTTTGAGTACTATTCATTCAAATAAGCGCGTTTGAACCATAAACCTTATATTTGGTTAAAAGAATGCCTAACCTTCGTAACTTCCACAAATGAATCCGAATCGCTTTGAAACTGTCACAAATGACTTTATGGATCCCAATGTTTGCAATTTATGTCTGCCGCCTCAACCTGACCCGAGGTGGCCCGCAAGTCCCGAGACTTCTCTTATTTGATTTGTTTGGCTCATTTTCGTACGATATGAAAAGAAGTGTTTGCCTATGACGTTAAGGTCCGTCCGAAATGTCCGATAATGATATTTGAAAGTTCGTTACTATGAATGATGCTAAAATTTTTACGAAAATGATCTACGATGTGTTTTTGAGAAAAATCGATAATTTAAAAAGTCCGCAACTTTTGTATGTAAATTCCGATTAACTTGATACTCATTTTGAGCCCTCCGAAGTTAATATATATGCATATAAGATTAAGCGTCAAATCCTGGAACTTATTTTTAAAATGCATATGATTTCTGCACTACTCTGCTCGTGCCGACTATTATGATTTCGTTCGCCGGTACCCGGGCCGGTTTTGTGATCGTGCGCTTTGTGACCCATTCGGCAGTATGATGTGTTACGGTTTCCGAGACCTCGCCATAGGGCCGGTTACCTTTTATGGTGTTATGATGTGATATGGCATCTGATCTGCTATGATGATTTGATGTGTGTGATATTATGATGTGTTCGGAGATGTACGGAGATTTGAAAACTTCTGGAGTATGATGTGTTGTGGCACCGGCGTCGGGGGGTGACCACGTTCCGAGCCTTATGCATGATTTCGTTTGCATTCTCGCACATTTGCATTCCGGGTTTGGTCCGTTACTTCGTATTTGTTTCGTATCCTCGACTCCGATTATGATTTGGATTACCGTACTCTCCTCGCTTTACATACTCGGTACTTTTTCCGTCGACCCCTTTCTTCGGGGGCTGCGTTTCATGCCGCGCAGGTACAGGCGCTCGGTTGGATAATCCTCCGGTTTAGGCTTCCCATTCTGCTATTTTGGAGTGCTCCTCTCGATCCGGAGCCCACATTTGGTATATATGTTTTGCTATGCCTATTCCGTACATTTGTGACTGTTCGGGTACGGCGGGGCCCTGTCCCGTCATATGTTCGTATGTTTGTCTGTTCTGTATGTCTGTAGAGGCCTGTAGTCATATTTGTGGGTCATGGGTCCGGTTTGTCCGTATGTGATTCTGTTTTGCGTCCTTAAGCGGCCCGTATGCTACTATGGCCGATATGGCCCATATGTTTGTATGTATGTGTGTGTGTCTGGGCGATGTGCATTCCGCCAGCTTTGATTTGATATGACGAGTTTGCACGGGCGACCGCTTAGGACAGCATTCGCTTCTGTATTTGTATGACGTCTGCTATCAGTTATCGGTACGAATAATATCTGTTGAATCTGGACATGTCCGAATATGACAATTTGGTTCGTAGGTTTGTTTGGGTGCCTAAGTAGGGCACCAGTCACGGCCCACGGGGCTGGGTCGTGACAGTAGGCCTGTGTTGTTGATTTCAGAGGTCGCTGAGATGATCATTTGCCACTTGTTGAGTTTGCTTATAGTAATAACTACCATTCTAGCATCCAGATAGCCGTACGAGGCTCTCTATGGCAAGGAGTGCATGTCACCGATTGGCCGGTTCGATGTTGGCGGAACTAAGTTAATTGGCCCAGATAGGATTCAGCAAGCTATTGATAAGGTGAAGCTTATTCAGGAAAGGTTCTTGTCAGCCAGAATCGACAGAAGTTATACGTAGAAAAATCGACGTCGACATTTAGAGTTCCAAATTGGAGATTGAGTATTTCTGAAAATGTCACCCATGAAGGGTGTTATGAGATTCGGCAGAAAAAGGGAAGCTAAGCCCGAGGTATATTGGACCTTATTACATTGCTCGTAAGGTAAGAAGGTTGCGTGCTAAGGACGTGGTACTTGTTGTCGGGTATTGTGGCGGAATAATAACGAAAGGAGATGACTTGAGAAGTTCGACGATGAGATGAAGAAGAAATATGACCGGTAGATAAGGCCGCATGTTATTGTATAAAGGAAACCCCCGAAATCCTTATAAGACCTTACGGGACTAGTTTAACATTCGAGGACGAATGTTCTAAAGGGGGGAAGGATGTTATATCCCGTATTTTGTACATTGGGATAATCCTAGTTAACCTTGAAAAGTTAAGGACAAGACTATTCCGGGATACGAGATTGAGATTTTTGACCTTCCATTTTGTTTTAAGGCATAAATTGCTTACAATTTTACTGGCATGAAATATTAAAAAAAATTTGGGGTTAAAAGTAAATTATGGAAAGTTATTAATTTTTCATGAAATAGCTATGTTGGCCGTGTGAGGTGGTGTAGTTCCCACACATGGTTTGACCAAATTTAATTCATCCAAGCCATGTGTGGGCCATGGTACCCATGGATGAATTGTGTATGCATATATTAGATGAGGAGCAAGAAAAAATCATCATCTTTTTAACTCTAGAAATATGAAGAAACATGGAAAAAAAAAGGGGAAGCATATTCGGCCAAGAGTGGCCGAATGGATGCAAGAAAATTGAAGAAAAAAATATTTTCTTCTAGTATTCCAACCAATTGGAAGGTCCTTATTAACGTGCTTAAAAATTGACAATCATGTTGTTTCTTCATAATTTAAACTCACGTTGACAGTATTATATTTCGTATTTCGTACGTCGGATTATTCGCAAGCTGAGGTGGGGCCCACACATTGAGATTTTTTTGGGACATGCGATAATTTATATGAATCACATATGTGAAGTTAAACATAACTCAAGAAGGACCCTTGAGCCAAATCAAAGTGGAAGTCCTCCAAACAAATGTTTTTAAGTAACGTTTTCGGGTGATTTGACTTCGAGGGGAAGAAACGGTATTATAAGTTTGGAATTTGGAAAAATACCAAAGATAGAAGTTGTAGATAATTGAATTATCTTTCCAACTATAGGTCTTGGGCCCACAGGTGACATCGGGATAAGGATATATGTACGTTTTAAGACGGAAAGGTCAGTGGGCTAGGCCCAAACCGGGCCCAATCGGGTTAGGCCCATGACCCATGCCTATTTAAGTGAAATTTCAGCCCTTTCCTCTCATTTTTCAGACCAAGAACACCTGAAAATTCTGGAAAGAGAGAGAGAAGAGCCTTGGAGAGAAGAAAAACCAATTTTGACCAAAATCTGAGCCCCGAATCCGAAGCCCATGAAGAGAAAAGTGTTGTACGCTGCGTTGTCTTCAATTTGAGCTAAAAATCAACCAAGGAGAAGAGTGATAACGTGGGGGCTGCATGCTTAAGGTATGAATACGGTTCCTTTTCATTGTTAACGAGTTTATTTAGAATTTTAACGGATTAGCACGGAGGGAATAGCCTGATAAATTCATTTGTCGGTGTTGTGAATTATGGAAGGAGATTTGAAGAGAATTTTGGATGAAAATAAATGTATTTAACTTGTAAAATGTGAAGGCTGTTGTTATTGATGTTGTTCATATGAATTCGACTCCTTTACGGAAATAAAATTATTAAATAGTTATATCGCAAATTTGGTTGGTTGAGAAATTTAGAAGACAAGATTGCGGGCTGTTTTATGGCATACGTCGGTATTGGAAATGATGTTAATACTATTGGTATTATTGTTGATGTTGTTGGTTATCGAATTGAGAATTCGGGCTAGGCATATAAACAAGGGAAATGTCGCCCAAATTTCAGAGACAAATGCTAACTTAGGATTGAATTCCTAAGTGCCTATAGCTAATGTTTGGTATTTATTGACGTATTGTAGATCTTAGGGAGCCCGAGACTTGAGTTTGGATTAGCTTAGGAAGCGGACGAGGTATGTGAAGCTTACCCTTTCTTTCTTTTGGCATGTCTTAGTCGTAAGTAGGCTATGATACGAGCCTCGGGGTAACTCCATTCTTAAGATCCGAGCACGTATAAAATTCTTTTTCACTTCTTGATGTTAACTTTCTTACTATGGTCAAATTATGGTTCTTAAGTTTTTTGTATGGTTGGATCGTTTCGAAATGTTCGTAGGAGATTCTATAATGAACAATATCCCCAACTTTTATAGATGGGCTCGGATTGGTTTGATACTTGTCCGTGGGCCCCGAGACTTTCCTTTGTGTAGTGCTAACGACTCTTGAAAGGATTTAGCATGACTATCGTCTTAACATTCGAGTACCGATTACTTACTTCTCTATCGAGTCTGTAATGACGATTATGTCCCTGATTTCCATAAGCTATTTCATGTGGTCGATACGTATCTATGATTCCTAAAGCCCCATTTGATGGGTTCCCGAGCGACATTCGGAGGAAAATTTAACTATTGTGTTGGTTTTTAAATGATGGTTCGTTTTGATAATTTTATTGAGTCTTTGAAAATGTTTTAAATCGCATATATAGTTGCTCACGACTCGTTCGTGCATATGGTTGTTACATCTTGCGCCGAGTCCGGGCCGGTTATGTTATCGTGCGCACTATGTTATATTCCGGTGTTATGCGTGTTACGGTTCACCGAGTCCCCTCGCTAGAAGGCCGGGTACCATATATTTGGTGTTATGCGTCGTGTTATAGCGTTATGATGTGTTAAGGAGATCTGTCGGGTTACGGAGATATGAAATCTTCTGGTGTTATGCTGTGTTATGGCACCAACGACGGGAGGGCGACCATATTCCTGAGCCCCCATGCATGATTTATGTTTTTAATGAGTAAGCATTTTGGTATTCTGGATATTGCATTTACTTTCTGTACCTCGTGTTCTGATTATGATCCTATTTACTGCTTTTCATGCTTTGCATACTCAGTACATATTCCGTCATCGACCCCTTTCTTCGGGGGGGCTGCGTTTCATGCGCGCGAGGTACGGATACTTGTATGGGTGATCCACCAACTTAGATTCGGCTCACCGTCTTGGAGCGCTCCCTTGTTCGGAGCCTATACTTTGGTCCGTATTTTGTTATTGTACATATGTATATGTTTATTCGGGGGCACGGCGGGGCCCCCGTCCCGTCATATGATTTCGTTATGATTCTTAGGTACGTAGACATATGTGTGGGTTATGGGTACGCACCATTCGGTTGTATCTCTGCGTGATTTGTGAGTTGGACGTCCCCCCTATGCTATGATAGCCCCACGCTTATGTGTGTGATATTATCCGCCGGATTTTGACAAATGAATGTGTATATATATTTGTGACAGCTTTGGGGCGACGTTTCACTTTTCTGTTTGTATAAGATCTGGTCATGCTAGCTATGGTCTGACATCTGAACTTTGTATATGTGTAAGCTGTTTGTACGTTGATTATGGTTAATGGGTGTGTGCGGGTGCCCAGCTCGGGCACTAGTCACGGCCTACGGGGTTGGGTCGTGACAAGGTTGACCTCAGCTCCAGTTTTAACACTTCCAGAAGGGCCAGACGGCTATGTTGTGTATTTTGATGCTTCCGGTGTTGGGTTAGGATGTGTGTTAATGCAGCACGGAAAAGTCATTGCTTATGCTTGGAGACAGCTGCGGAAACATGAAATGAACTACCCAACTCATGATCTTGAATTGGCTGTAGTTATTCATGCATTAAAGATGTGGAGACATTACTTGTATGGTGTGCACGTTGATATCTATACAGACCACAAGAGTCTCTAGTACATTTTCAAACAAAAGGAGTTGAATCTGCGGCAAAGGCGGTGGCTAGAATTATTGAAGGATTATGATGTGAATATCTTATACCACCCCGGAAAAGCAAATGGGTAGCCTATGTGAAATTCCTTCGGAAAAGAAAGAGTTGATTCATGAGCTCCATCAACTAGCTAATCTTGGAGTACGTCTAATCGATTCGGGTGGAGTAGGAGTTAGTGTTAATAATCCCACAGTTTCGTCCTTGAACATGGAAGTGAAAGAGCGGCAGTATGAAGATCCTCAGTTGAGCCATCATAGGGATACATTTCATGCAAAATAGAAGTCTCCCTTTGATACTTCTATAAATGGGATTCTTAGATACCGAGGCCGGCTATGTGTGCCGAACATTGCAGAATTGCGTCGTCGAATCCTAGATGAAGCTCATTATTCTCGGTATTCTATTCATCCAGGAGCGACAAAGATGTACCATGATCTCAAGATGATGTACTGGTAGGATCGCATGCAAAGAGACATAGTAGAATTTGTAACTCAATGTCCAAATTGCCAGCAAGTGAAAATAGAACATCAAAAGCCAGGAGGGTTATTGCAAGCCATGGAAATTCCTACTTGGAAATGGGAAGTGATCAATATGGATTTTATGGTGGGGTTACCCCGTTCCCGAGGCAAATATGATTCCATATGGGTGTGTCACACCCTTAATCCGATAGGGTGTGATGGGCACCCGACCCTTATCTAGGGCCGAGCGAACCCGCTGACTTTCGTAATACTCATAGCCATATCGCTCCTCCGCAAAACATAACATAAGCACATAATGAAAATTTTTCAGAAAACAAACATGCTTTTCGTTTTTTTTTTTCAAATCAAATGAAATCTGCAATCGTATGAAATCTGTAATATGATACACAACGATTTCCCACGGCTTACGTAGCCGCTTGCCAAACAAATCTGTAGCATAATGCATACTAATACACCGGCTTACATAGCCGCTTACAAAACAAATCTGACATATCATACACTCGACATTGTCTGCAAAGTCTCTAACATAACCCCAGATATCACAACTTTAACACTCTGACTCGGCAGCACTCCGGGAGAAAATGGAGCTCGCCAATCCAAATTCGGAACATCTCCCGCTAACATCACCTAAATCTCAGGATACCGCGTGGCATGAAACGCAGCCCCCGAAGAAAGGGGGTCGATACGGAATATGTACCGAGTATGCAAAGGTAAGATACGTAAAAACGAAGTCATAACCGAAGTAAGGTGTCCAGAACGTGAGCATAATAACCCGAATACCAAAGTACTTACATCTGACATACAAATCATACATAAGGGGTTCAAAAGACAAATAGGATAATCAGAATGCCAAAATGCTCCGTTTTCTTTTGAAAAACATTTCTGTCTCATACATACGGAAAATCAAACACATCATATGAGCTGACATTAACCGAATGCCGAGGAACGTACGGCCCGATCCATAAATAATACGATATTCGCGAGGAACGTACGGCCCGATCCATATATAATATAATAATGCGGGAACGTACGGCCCGATCCATATATAATACGATAATGCCGAGGAACGTACGGCCCGATCCATATATAATATAATAATGCCGAGGAACGTACGGCCCGATCCATATATAATATAATAATCATATCGTCATATTATCACATATCATATCACATATCATCATGTCATCATATTATCATATCACATACCACATACGGTCCGTAATGGGACCGGCGGACGTAACGTGGTCGCCACTCCATCCGGACGCCACAACACATCATACTTCGAAGGTTTTATATCTCCGAACATCTCCGTCACACATCATAACATATATACACGGTACCAAGAGGGGCTCGGCGACGGACACATCATACTTCGTATCACATCATACTTCGGAAACACATCATACTTCGAATAGTGCGGACGATAACAACCGGCCGGGATCGGTGAAGGATGTAACAACGAACGTAGAGCGTAATCGTAAGTAGCCATATGCATACAAATCATTATTACAAACTCAACAGGATCACCCAAGCGAACTATTATTTCAAAACCAAGACAATAGTCAAATCAAATTTCCTCCGAATGTCACTCGGAACATATCAAACCGAACTTCAGAAACCATAGTCACGTATCAAATTCGTATGCATAAAAATCCTCATTTCAGACTCAACAAATAAGTACATAATCACACTCGGGGGTCGGAAAAATAGTCATATTAAGCTTTTTTTTTTCAAAAATAGGTCGTTAGAACCAAACATAGAAAGTCGCGGGACCCACGGACGAGCGTCAACCCAATCCGGGCCCGCCTATGAAAGTCATAGTCATCATATGTTATCGAATCATTATTACAAACTCAAAAGATAAGTAAACTGATCGTACTTGAAATCGGAATAATAGTCATATCATATCCTTTAAAAAATCGTCAGAAGTACATAAGGAAAGTCGCGGGGCCCACGAACGGGTGTCGACCCGAGCCGGGCCCGCCTACGGAAAACATAGTCATCATACATTAGGGAATCATTTACGAGCATATCAAAGCCATCCGGTTCTGTCTGTGAAAGTTACGGACGTTCGTAGTTACAAAACTCTTTTGAAAACAAAACTTTTTATGCAACTCTTAAAATCCAATCATACGGAAGACATAAGGACCATAATCCGACTGTATCAAAATGCGAACATCAAGAAACGAGTGTGAATCATAAACATGTTCAGAATTTCAGAATAGAGTTACCCCCAAGGCTCATAACATATCATACCTTAGCCATATCTAAGACATGCCAAAAGAAAGAAAGGTAAGCTTTACATACCTCGATTGCTCTCAAAGCTAATCCAAATCAAACCTATGTCTCGGACTCCCCAAGATCTACATAGCATCAATAGATACCAACATCAACTATAGGCATTGAGGAGTTCATTTCCAAACGAACACATAATTCTACGGAAATTTGGGCAGCACTTCCCCTGTAAATGCACAACCCCGAGAATTCAACTCGGCCAAATTCAACAACACAACAACACCAACAATCATTCTAACAACATCAATCATTAATTCAAAAATGCATTCTAACATTAACAACCTTCTTTCACATAATGCGACGACATTCACTTAGATTCAATTCAACCGCCTATAACCAAACTAACACCAACACTTACACATTCACTTACTAATCCGAAACCATTCAAACAATATTCAAGAATACTTTAAACAATCCGCAAAATATTCCAAACAACCCAACCACTATACTATTCCACCCGAAACTTCCAAATGCCATAAGAACAAAAACAATACATGTTTTTCTTCCAAATTCTTAAACTACATCAATAATCCGCATTTTAACAAAATCATTCTCATAAATTCCGTAAAACCATATTAAAAGCACATTATCTTCTCTAACAACTTACAAACGACTCCAACTTCCATTTAAATCATTAAACCATCATTTTCATTATGGAATCCATATCAACAACAACCAAAATATTAAATAAAAATTAGTTCATCACTCCAACATAACCAACACCTACACGGCTTCACTTCAACATACCATATTTCATGAATTTCCACACACCACAACACATATAAACCATCCATAACATATGAAAAGAGGATTAAAACTTACCTTCTTCACTTAGTTCTTCAACATTTTCTTGTTCCCATGCTCCTCTAATTCCAAATGAAATTATATTCACGACTATGCGTTGCTCGGACTT
The DNA here is from genome assembly GCF_029784015.1 of Lycium ferocissimum. Lineage (NCBI taxonomy): Eukaryota > Viridiplantae > Streptophyta > Magnoliopsida > Solanales > Solanaceae > Lycium > Lycium ferocissimum. Next base: position 19,414 of record NW_026726246.1, read on the forward strand.
CGATTGGTACTTCGTTACTTGAAATTTCACTCAAAATTCTCATTTTGTGAGGTATATTTGCTCCCTTTTTTGTGCTGAATTTTCTGGAAATTTTTGGAACTTTTTGACTGAAAAAAATGATGTTTCTGTCCCTTTTAAAAAAAAATGCCAAAGTCGGTTTCATCGTAGCTAAAGATCGTAGTAGATCTTGTAGAGGTACCGTAGCGCATCATGCAGAATCTTTGTTTCTGCGTCGACAGTTCAGTTTGTAACGTCTATAATTCTCTACTCCGATGTCCTATCAATGAACGGTTTGTTGCATTACAAACTAGACTCGACGAAATTCATTTTAGGACTTTGAAACACCTTAAAACTCCACATATACTATGAGATATGCGCCTCCAAAGTTGACTAAAATTCGTCCCGCGTTTCTCAAATTTTCGTCGAACTTATTTTCTTCAATTTGCTCAATCCCGAAATATTTCAAAATTCTCCATACATGATATTTATCACTTATTACACTAATAATGGCCATGTTCCCGTGTTTCAAAATATTCTTTCCCGATTACGACTTACGAGATCGTAATTCACCCTTTTTCTTCGTTGTTACGTACTCTCCATGGCTTGTGCCTTTCAAAACATCCCATTACTACGATGAGGTAAATGTCAAACTCATGCTCTGAAAACGCGGGGTATAACAGGGTGATTGTGGATAGATTGGCGAAAGCAGCCCATTTTCTTCCAGTCAGAACCACATACTCAGCAGAAGATTATGCAAGGTTGTATATCAAGGAGATTGTGAGACTTCATGGTATTCCGACATCCATTATTACAGATAGAGGGGCACAATTTACAGCCGAGTTCTGGAAATCTTTCCAAGAAGGCCTAGGTACTCAGGTAAAGCTTAGCACAGCATTTTATCCGCAAACGGATGGACAAGCCGAATGCACTATTCAGACTTTGGAGGATATGCTAAGGGCATGTATTTTAGATTTTGGTGGTAGTTGGGATGACCACTTACCCCTTATCGAGTTCTTGTATAATAATAGCTATCATTCCAGTATCCAAATGGCTCCGTATGAAGCTTTATATGGAAGGAAGTGTAGATCTCCAATTGGATGGTTTGAAATCGGAGAAGTACAATTAATAGGTCCTGAGTTAATTCAGCAAGCAGTAGAAAACGTCAAGGTCATCCGAGATCGATTATTGACAGCCCAAAGTCGCCAAAAATCTTATGCGGACAACCGCCGACGAGACTTAGAATTTCAAGTCGATGATTGGGTGTTTTTGAAGGTGTCGCCAATGAAAGAGGTGATGAGATTTGGAAAGAAGGGAATGTTAAGTCCTCGATATATCGGACCCTATAAGATTATCCGCAAGGTGGGTCAAGTACCTTATGAATTTGACTTGCCTTCGGAGCTTGAATTAGTTCACCCAGTCTTTCATTTCTCAATGCTCTGCAAGTGTGTTGGAGATCCTACGAGGATTGTTCCAGTAGATGATGTTCTAGTGACAGAAAATCTAGTTTATGAAGAAGTACCTATTGCCATCTTAGACAGGCAAGTACGGAGACTTCGGAACAAGGAAGTGGCCTCAGTTAAAGTCTTGTTGTGGAATAACAATCGAGAAGATATGACTTGGGAAGCGGAAGAGAAGATGAAATCCACATATCCGCACTTATTTCAGCCCCCAGAAGAAATTTATGATGAGACATCGGGATCATGAGGTATGTATGCTTTCTTTTATGTACATGGGTCGTGTGTGGCCAATTTATATTGCTATTGTGTTATGGCCCTGTGAGGAAAATGTTATTATGGGTTGTTGTGACAGGATGGTAGTGCCATATTACAGGGGAGACTCTGGCGAAATTTTTCTAGAATCCCCGATGACTTAACATTCGAGGACGAATGTTCCAAAAGGGGGGAAGAATGTTACACCTGGGAAATTTCCCGTTAGCATACAGTGAATAGACTAACGAAGGGCATGACGTATACGATGTTTTGATAAGTAAGAAATAGCCTTTAATGCTCCTAATTAAGATTTCCAAAGACATTCGAGGTAAGAGAAGAAAGTTGTTAAGGAAAGCGAGCCATAATGTTGTGTGTCGGACAAGAATATTTCGACTATCGACTTAATGATGTTTTGAGGAAGAGTTATAACATCCCTTAGATTGGTATTGAAGTGTTAAACAATTGTTAAGAAGGTTCCTTAAGGATCGGAGATCAAACGAGTCGACGAGAACAAATCTCGGTTAACTGGGCAACATACGGCCAGACATACTGGCCGTATAAAATTCACGGACCGTATGTCCAGCCGTGGATTCTGCCCAGTAAGGCACACTTCATTGGAACAAACATATGGTCTAGACATACGGCCAGTGAAAAATATACGGTCCGTATGTTGGTCCGTATGTTCTGGTCGGGACAGATTGTGAATTAATATAAGGGACCTCTCTCTCATTTCATTTTCATTTCCTTTTCACCCCACAAGTCAAGAAACCTATAGAATATTCTCTCTACTCATCATCCACAAGAATTCAAAGGAAATTGATGATCAACTTCATCAAACCAACATAAATCAAGAGTGTGAAACTCATTAAAGTCATCCAAGCCAAGAAATCCCAAGAGAGATGAAATAGGATTTTGGTGCTAGAAGAGTATTTCCACTCAAGACTTGTTTCTACGCTATCTAAGGTAAGTTTCATGGTATCTTCATGATGTTTGAAGTATTGATAAGTTGAAACACTTGGATTGTAGAAGAGTATAAAAAATGGGTCATAAATGTGTGAATAGTATCATTGTTGAGTAGAAGTTTGGATTGAGTTGGGGATATTGATATGTTGAGATTGTAAATACGTTATAAATGACATTTAGAACATGGAACAAGTATTATATGTGAAAGAACGCGATAGCGAACTTTGACCATGAATATGGAAAAATGGAAGTGAAATTGTAAAATGTGGATAATGTAGATAAATGATGATTGTTATTTATGATATTATGAATGATGTTACGGATGTTTAGGAGTTGATATGGAATATGGAGGAAGTCATATAAACAAAGGAAATGCTGCCCAATTTTCTCTAGCTTTAGTAATCCCGTTCTTGTAATCATTTAACTAATGTCGATACGAATGCTCTTGAAGGTAGAACGGGTGCATTAAAGGAGAACGAGCAAGCAATAGAGTAGTTAAATGACAAAGGTATGTGAGGCTAGTCCTTTCTTTTTAAGGCATGAATCTTATGGCATGAATTTCCTCCTTTCTCATGAATGTCCTATCTTCAAGAAAACTATGAGTCCTTGTTCATGAATAGCCATATGAGATAAGAGATACACGATGAGTACGATAATGATGATGATAAGCTTAAGTCTAAAGAAGCTATAGTTCATGACATGATGTTCCTATAAAGCTAATGAAGTTATCCATAATTCATTGATGTTGATTATTGTATACACTCACCTTATATGCTAATTCCTTCAAGGTGAGGCAAAATGTTCATGAATGCTCCATAATGTAATCGGGGGTTCACGACCTTATGTCACCCCGATAAAGTATAATCGTCCTTGATTTTCCATGCATGTATTATAATAAGTATATTATGATGAGCATATGATTATTATATTACACCGCGCCTATATGGCCGGGCAGTCACCGCCAAGGTGGGCAGCTATACACCATGGCCAGATGGCATAGGCAGACACCCCTAGTGGGCGGCATGAGATAGAACCTCAGACGTGGGAGGCCTGGATGCAGGCTAATGTTATTGATTATCACACCGTACCTATATAGTCGGGCAGCTTATACATTTATGCATATATGCTATGATGATGATTATGAAAGTAAGCCAGCATGCATCATTTCTTTTATGATTCAGTCAGTTACAGATTGCCCCTCACTTGATGCCTCCTCATTTCATTGATGTTTCATTATTGTTGATGCCTTACATACTCAGTACAATATTCGTACTATTATATCCCGTATTTTGAACAACGGGACAATATGAGTGAATTACGATAAGTTGGGGACAAGACCATTCCGAGATACGAAGTAGAGACTTTTATTTGTTTTAAAAGCATTAGTGTGTATGAATTTATTGGCATGGAAATATTAAGGAAACATTTGGGGTCAAAAGCTATTTTTGGAAAGTATTCTATTTTTGGAAAGTAGATATTTCATGAAAAAAAAAAGAAAAAAAAGAAAAAGAAACAAAAAAAATAGGGGCATGTGGCCGGCCATGTGGTATGTGGGCCAAGGCCACATGGAGCCTTATACATGGTATTAAAAAGATGACTTAGTCATCTTGTTTCTTATTCAACACTTAAGAAAACTCAAGAAAAATCAAGAAGCTTTGAGGAGGAGAAAAAGGGCCATATTCGGCCATAGACCAAGAAATTGAAGACCAAGAATTGATCAAGAAAAAAATTGTTTCTTCAAGCAAACTTACTAATTGGAGGGTGCTTATTAACGTGGGAGAGTTGTTGGAAGCGATAGACTACTCGTTTTCATTATTCACCACCCTAGCTAGGTTGTAAAGTTGAAGAAGAAAGGTAAGGTTTAATCTTGTTTTTATGTGTTATGGATGGTTTATATGTGTTGCAGTATGCTAAAATGGATGAAATTCATGAAAACTTTGCATGTGAAATTGGGCCGTGTGCATGGTGTTTGGCCGTGCATGTGTGTGTTGTGCTAAAAGCAGTGAATTAATTCTAGTTAGCATGTCTTGATTGTTGTAGTGTGAAGAAAAGAATGAAAATCATGAAGTTGGTAGAGTGGGGGGTTGGCCGAATAGGGTCCCCCTTGTGTAGTTGAGAATGAACAAATTGTTGTTAGTATTATAGTTGTCGTCGTTATGGATTCTATGATGAAAAATGCAAGTTTAGTGATTCAAATGGATGTTGTATGGTTATGGACTGATTTGGAAGTTAATGTGCTTTTAATGTAATTTTTGTATGTATGAGAATGACATTGTTAATGTGTGGATTAGTGGTGTAATTTATGAATTTGGAGGAGAAGAATGTGTGTTTTATTGTTCTCGGGTTTGGGGCGGAATTCGGGTGAGTTGAAGTGTTGTTTGGTTTGTTTGGAAAATTGTGTGAATTGTTTAAAGCGTTCTTGACTATGGTTTGGATGGTTTTGGATTAGTAATCGAATGTATAAACGTTGATATTGGTTGGAATGTAAGTAGTTGGATTGAGTATAATGAATGTCGTTGAGCTAAGTAGAAAAGAGTTGTTAATGTTAGAATGCATTTTGAATTGATTATTGATGTTGTAGTTTGGTTGTTGGTATTGTTGTTGTTGAATTTGGCCGAGTTGAATTCTCGGGGTGTTGTATTTATAGGGAAATCTTCCAAATTTACGTAGAATTTGGTGTTCGTTTAGAATTGAATGCCTAAATACTTATAGCTAATGTTTGATATATTGACGTTATGTAGATCTTGGGGTGCCTGAGACTTGAGGTTGGCTTAGCTTGAGAGCGGACGAGGTATGTAAAGCCCTATCTTTCTTTCTTTTGGCATGTCCTAGTGTTAAGTAGGCTATGACACGAGCCTCGGGGTAACTCCACTCTTGAGATCCGAGCTTATATACGTATCTTATTCGCTTCTAAAGGTTTACTCTCTTAATGTAGCCTAACTAAGTCACTTATGGATTCATTTGTTGGATTTCAAAAGTTATGTAAAGAATTTTATTCCTAGAAGACTCCGTAACTACGAACGCTCGTAACTTTCGTAGACGAGCTCGGATCGCCTCGAAACGCTCATAGGAGGTTCCATAAGATATAACATTCCCCAACTTTCATAGGCGGGCTCGGATGGGGTTGACATCCGTCCGCGGGCGCGACTTTTCTATGTCATTTCTTAATGACCTTCGGAAAGACTTAGTACTACTTTCACGGAAAGACTTAGTACTACTTTCACCCTAACTCCCGAGAATGGATTTCTTACTTATTTAGTGAGTTATGATTATGATTTTATGCATATGGTTACTCACGACTCCGCTCGTGCATATGGTTAGTACTTCTTTCGCCGGGTCCAGGGCCGGCTATGTTCGTGCGCACTATGTTATATTCCGGTGTGATGCTGTGTTACGGTTCACCGCGCTTCTTGCTAGAGGGCCGGGTTCCGCTTATATTTTGTGTTATGCTATGCTATGGCGTCATGGTGTGTTATGGGATATGTCGAGTCACGGAGATCTGAAACTTTCTGGTGTGATGCTGTGTTATGGCGCCAATGACAGGCGGGCGACCATAGTTCTAGGAGCTTATGCATGATTTATGTTTCCAAAATTAAATATTTTGACATTTTGCATATTGTACCTATTTTCTCCGTATTTATTGTTTCGATTATGATTATTCTTGTATTTCTTGCTTTGCATACTCGGTACATATTAAAATCTTGCCCCCTTTCTTCGGGGGCTGCGTTTCATGCCCGCAGGTACCGACGCTCAGTTTGGTGATCCACCCGCCTAGGACACCTATTCTGCTATCTGGGAGTGCTCCTTCATCCGGGGCCTATATTTTGGTATATATTTTACCGTTGCATATGTATATATTCATTCAGGGGTACGGCGGGGCCCTGTCCCGTCATATGATTCTGTTGTTCTGTTTAGAGGTCTGTAGACATGTATGTGGGTTATGGTTGTTTCTGCACAGATATGTTCGTATGCTTTATGTTTGGGCGGTCATGTTCGTCGTGGCAGCCTCGTCAGCTGCATATGCATATATTGATATGTTATGTACATTATGACAGCCTCGTTGGCTTCTATGATATAAGTTTGCTCTTATGCGGTAATCTGAGACTATATGTGACCATGTATAATTGTGCAAGTTTAGCATGTTGATTCTGAGTATCAGGTGCGTATGAGTGTCCAATTCGGACACTAGTCATGGCCTACGGGGTTGGGTCGTGACACGTACTGACGTCCTTTTTCTTTGGACGCTGTGTTCATGCCCACAGGTAGACAGGGAGGTGATCCAGACTCGTAGGAGCTATTAGCTGATTTGAGAGCACTCCTTTTTTTTTTCGGAGGTGCCATTGATTATTCTTTTGGTACATATGTATATATTCATGTTTTGGGCACGACGGGGTCCTTTCCCGTCCACATGTCTAGTACTCTAGTAGAGGCTCGTAGATACGCAGTGTGGGTAGTATGGTCTCATAAGTCTCTCATATGTGTATGAATGTATATATATATATATATATATATATATATATATATATATTATTTTGATAGCCTAAAGGGCTCATGTTTATAAAGTAAATATGTTTCAAATGAAAGTCGTTTCCTGTGATTATGTGCATAAGAATATGAATGATAGCAGATGAGAAGTAGAATGAGTGGTGCTCGGTGGTTAGCCCCGGGTGCCCGTCATGGCCCAAGTCGGGTCGTGACAGACATAAGGTCGTGAACCCCCGATTCCCTTATGGAGCGTTCCTAAACATTATGCCTCACCTTGAAGGAATCAGCATATAAGGTGAGTGTACATAATGATCAACATCAATAGATTATAGATAGCTTCATTAGCTTTATAGGAACGTCATATCATGAACTCTAGAATCTCTACACATAAGCTTATCATCATCATTATCTTACTCATGGTGTATCTCTTATCTCATATGGCTATTCATAAACATAGACTTTTAGTTTTTCAGGAGTATGGGAAATTCATGAAGAAGGAGGAAAATCATGCCAAAGATTCATGCCTTAGAAAGAAAGGACTACCCTCACATACCTTTGTCATTTAACTATTCTATTGCTTGCTCGTTCTCCTTTAATGCTCACATCATTACCTTCAAGAGAATTCGTATCGACATTAGCTAAACAATTATAAGAGTGTGCTTACTAAAGCTAGAGAAAATTGGGAAGCATTTCCTTTGTTTATACGACTTCCTCCATTTTTCATAGAAACTCCCAAGCGTTCATAACATCAATCACAATATCATAAACAACAATCATCATTCATTTGCATTATCCACATTCAGCAAATTTCACTTCAATTCCTCCATATTTATGACTATAGTTCACCATCGCGTTTTTTCACCTACAATGTTTATTCCTTGTTCTAAAAGTCATTCATAACCTATTTGCAATCACAACATATCCATATTCATGATTCATTCCAAACTACTACTCAACAATGGCACTATTCCCATATTTATGACCCATTTCATATATTCTTCTACAATCCGAGTGTTTCAACTTTTCAATACCTTAAACAACATAAGAATACCATAAAACTTACCTTAGATAATGGTAGAATAATTCTTGAGTGGAATACTCTTCTTGCACCCAAAACCCTAGTTCACTTCCCTTGAGATTTCTTAGCTTGGATGAACTTTGATGAATTTCATACACTTGGTTCACTTGAATTCTTGTTATTAATCTTTTATTTCCTTTGTTTTCTTGTGGATAAAGAGTAGAGAGAGTTCTAGAGGGTTCTAGAGAGAAGTGGAGTGAAAATAAAATGAATTAATAAACTTGGGTCTCCTTTTTAATAACTTAAAATCTGATCCGTCGGGCAATTATACGGACACTTATACGGTCCGTATAAGTGACCGTGAAATGGACCTTTCAATGTCTCTTCTCTGTGACCATTATACTGTATGTATAAATTTATACAGTCCGTATAAGTGACCGTATAATCCCACCAGTGAGGGACCTTCACTGTGATGGTTCTGCGGTCCATTATACGGACCGTATAACCCATCAGTTCACTGATCTTATTCTCGTCACTTCGTTTGATCTCCGATCCTTATGAAACCTTCTTAACACTTGTTTAGCACTTCATTAACAATCTAAGAGACGTCCTAACTCTTCTCCAAAACATCATTAGAACGTCGTTAACTCGATACTCAAAATTCTTGTCCGACACACAACATATGACTCGCTTTCCTTAACAACTTTCTTTCCTTACCTTATATGCCTTTGAAATATCGTTTAGGGTCATCAAATGCTATTTCTTACTTATCAAAACACCGTATACGTCATGCTTTTCGTCAGTCTATTCACTATACGCTAACGGGGAATTTTTGAGGTGTAACAATTTTGTTATGAGAGTGTTGCCATTAATGTTATCCTTGATATTGTAGTTGAGATTGGATGGAATTAGGAGTTGAGGGTTTTCTACATTTTCAAGGGATATGTTGTGCATAGTTGTTAAGCTCTTTTGTAATTATAATGATTAGTGAGTAAGGTGAATAGCCTAATTAAGGCCTATGTTATCTCAATTGTAGACTTACGAGTTCAAGGAATAAGAGTTGGACGATTGAATATATCTCCAGGTATGTTAAGGTTATTCCTTCTTTTATTTGGCATGATCCCATGATATGAACCGATAAACGAGTAAGAGATTGTCCCCGTACCCCGATTATGATATTTTCCCCATATACAGATCTTATGATTTCCTGTCCTAGTAGTATTAGATCAGTAAGGCCCATAAGAAGCAAACTATCATTTTATTATTTGAGAATCCTGTCGTTCGGTTTTACTTGTATTACGCATTCACTTCCAATTCTCAAGGGTATGAGTGAGAGGCGCACTTGACAGGGGGTGGAGGTGTGACCTATGATATTTACGTTGTATGTGTGAAAGGCACGCTTGACAGGGGGTGAAGGTATGACCAATGAGTGGTCCAAGAGTGACCTATGATGTTGGAGTATGTACATGAGAAAGGCACACTTGACAGGGGGTGAAGGTGTGGCCTGTGATGTGACAATGAGGTGTGTACCTCCTAGATATATACATATATGCATGTCCATTTTTTCCGACATACAGATTCAATCAGATACAGACAGATACTAGTTCATACAAATTTATGTAGATAGTCATTTCAGCTTATGAGTTCAAATCTTATTCATGGTTTCTATACATATATACATGTTGTCTTTATACCTTACATATTCAGTACATTATCCGTACAGACTCCCTGTTGCTCGGGGGGCTGCGTTCATGCTCGTGCATGTGGGTAGACAGGAGGTGGTCCGCCAGGACCTTTATCTAGCGGTGATTAGTGCACTCCATTCGATCCGGAGTTGCGGTCTATTTTTAAGGAGCTATTCTTTTGAGATGTATATAGATGGGTACGACGGGGCCCGTCCCGTCCTTTCGTAGCTTTATTCCAAAAGAGAGGTACTCAGAGAGTTGTATGTAGTAGTCGTACGTTGTAGCCTTGTCGGCTTATATTTTTTTGTGTACAGTATATATAGCAGCCTAGCCGGCTTGCACTGTTCTTCAGCATATTGTGTGTATATATATATATATATGTAGGTTGTACAGAGTTTGGATGTTTCCTCTTTATTAGATTAGTTTGTGCTATTTATAGGCTATTGATGTTCAGCATGTTTCAGATAGGCGTTTAGGGGTGTTTGGTCGCTAGAGGTCAGACTCCCGTCACGGCTCATCGGGTTGGGTCGTGACAACCGAATCAAAGAAGGATCCTCATACTAGTGTTCTTTAACCTCAACCACTAAGGATGATATCGTTGTATCCTCAACTGTAACTCCCGCATCACCTGAGTCAAATAATAGAACTCCTAGGTAGGCTAACTGATGAAGCTCGCATGCTAGCTCCCTTTTCTCTGCTCACAAGACAAACTACCTATAGATCTGCAGCTAAAAATTTAGTGCATAAATCACCGCAGCTAACTCCAAATCATGGGTCGGATAATCTCATGGTTTCTCAGCTTCCTTGAAGCATAAAAAATGACCTTACCATGCTGCGTCAATGTCACGACCCAACTAGGGCCGCGACGGGTACCCGATACTTGTACCGAGCACCTCTTATCTCGTGTCGTATTCTTATCACTAAGTGGGCCGTATGAACATCACCGTATATTTTTTTCCTTCTTTGTCACTTAACATTAATAGCATAATATAAACATAGGCTAGCAAACGTTGCTATCACATTATACAGCGACAAGGACCACCAAGGTACGAAACATCTAACTGTACATATCTGTCTACGAGCCTCTAAACATAGTACACATATACATAGGAAGGGCCGAGTACTGCCGTGCCTAAATATATATATATATATATATATATATATATATATATATATATATATATATATATACACAAAATAGTACCAAAGAACTGAGGCTCCGGAACAACTGGAGCGCTGCTACAATACTGCTGATGGAGCTCCTAGGAGTCAAGTCTGTCCGCCTGCTGACCTGCGCGGCATGGAACGCAGCGCCCACAAAAGGGGCGTCAGTACGAATAATGTACCGAGTATGTAAGGCATGGAAACTAATAATGCAAGCAAAGACACGAAGTATGAACAATCAGGTCATAGGTCCATAGGACATATAGTGGTATGAGAGAAAGTAACCTGCACATAGGAATACCCTTTTCAGGCTGGATACCATGCATGCTTGTATTTCCCTTTTAGAAAAAAAACGTTTCTTTTTCGTAGACATAGAAAATAGAACTCATATTATGTCGTGTCTTGTCATAGCATATCATATCATATCGTATCATATCATATCATGTCGTATCATATCATATCATATCATATCATATCATGTCATATAGTATCATATCATATCATGTCATAGCATATCGTGTCATGTCATAGCATATCGTGTCATGTCATAGCATATCGTGTCATGTCATAGCATATCGTGTCATTTCATAGCACCGAACAATGTCGGCTCGCCCACATAGCGCCGAAATACGTCGGCTCGCCCATATATCCCGCGTCCGGGCATCCCGCGTTCGGGATGATAAGCCAGCTGACCAGGTAGCGATGAAACATGTTTCCCTTCCCATTCCCCACATATACATGTATCCCTTCCCCCCAGCCCATGTACATATACATATCTCATATACATATATGTTACTTTGAAGGAACGATAATTATAAGGCGGGACTATCAATGGAAAACAATATTGAAAAAAAAGCATGAAACGAAACCATGGACATCATAAACGTTAGTTCATATGCTTGAAATACTTAGAAAATAGTATCGTAACCAAGGAATAAAATTGAAGACCAAGAACTAGTTTAACACTTTCATACTCGCATTGGATTCTTAACTTAAGGCTCTTAGTCATGGAATCGTTCTTGTTACACTTATCATAGACATATTCTCTTCCTTACATCATCGTTATCATTATCATCATGGAACCATTCTCATTAAAAATAGTTACAACACTTATCGTTCGATAAACGGAGCAATAAAGAAAATCCGGGAACAGTGGGCCCACCTCAAGTCAAATGAGGTGGCGTACACAACTTACATATGTTACATTCCAAGACGTCACTTATAAAAGCTTTTAAAGTAGTCGGGTCCTATTTGTGCACGTTCTAGATGTTTAGGTAACTTTCCAACACTTTATGCAAAATATTAATTCAATTCTATTGAATGAAAAAGGGTTAATTTCAAGTTCGGCTTTCTAGGAATGGAATCATCCCCGAGGCGCGTATTCAAGCCTATTATGTCTAAGACATGCCAAAGAAGGAAGGTGAGACCTTACATACCTTTTCCGCCTCTTGCGCAACTCCAATTTCAAATTCCAAATCCACCAAAATCCACAAATTGGTCACATTTACCAAACCTTAATTAGAGCATTTAGAAATGGAATCTTAAAGTAACATTTGTCTACCGAAATTTCGGCAGCACTTCCCCTATAAGTATACCATCTCCAAAACTTCAACTTAGCCAATTTTAACCAACAACAATCCGGGAATTCAACCCGGCCAAACTATCAACAACAATGCCAACAATCATACCAACAATTTCAATAATCACCCTAAGATACATTCTAACAATTTAATCAATATACTACCTCCTTCAAGGCCTTCCAACTCCAATGAAAACAATAACAACCTAATAATTCATACACCGACAATATCATACTAGTCTCATTATCTTCCATGCATGCAAGAACATTATATTTCATTTACATAAACTTACACAACAAGTCTCCAACCACCACAACTTCACTAGACTCATTAAGCTTCTATTTGCAACATGAAATCCATAACACAACAACCAAAATATTAAATAAAACATGCTCACCATTCTTTCATAACTCAACACATATACACGGCTATGCACCTAATATACATCACACGGCCACCTCCTCTATTTTCATGTTCTTCATGAATTCCATCTATTTTCATACACCATACCATGCACAAGCATCCATAACGTAAAAAGGAAGTGAATTCTTACCTTCTTCTTTGATTCTTTACTTGGCTAGAATTGCAACTATATGAACATATGTTTTCCTTGCTCCAAGGAATACTCTACCTTGCTAAGGGCTTTTCAAGGGATTGTTTGGCTAAAAGAAAATGATTTTTGGTGAAGAATTACTCAAGGTTGTTTTGGGGTTAGGGGTGGCCGAATGGCTTGGAGAATTTTCTCCTTCTTTCTTGTTCTTCAATTTCTTGAAATTTCTAGAGGACTTAATAAAAAAGATGACTTAGTCCTCTTTTTATGTTGACTCATTAAACCTTGATGTGGGCTTAAGCCCACTCCAAGTGGACGGCCAAACATGGCCCAACACCCTAGCCCACTCTTTCTTTTTTCCTACAATTCATGAAAAAATTTATTTTCCAATTCCCAAATTTACCCTTAGCCTTCCTCCATAATTCTGCGAGTCATATTGCGAAATTCCCTTTTCGCCCCTAGCCTTTCTTATTATTTCCACTTCCAATCTCTACATAAGCAACTCGTATGCTAAACAAAGTAAAAATGTGACCTTGATTGTCATCTTCCCGCGATTATCTTGAATTATCCAAACACACACAAATGCGGGATATAACAATCAACACACAACCCAATCCGACGCCCAAGGTATCACAATAGATAGCATAACCCTTTCATCCCTCTGGAAGTGTCAAAACCGGCGCTGAAGTTATTATGTTCTTCAACTCCTGAAAACTCCGCTCACAATCACCTGTCCACTGAAAATTAGCTCTCTTCTGCGTCAATTTCGTCAATGGTGCTGAAATAGAGGAGAAGCCCTTTAAAAATATCCTGTAATATCCTGCCAACCCCAGAAAACTACGAACCTCCGTCGGTGTCATGGGTCTAGGATAATTCTTCACGGCCTCTATCTTCTGAGTGTCAACTGTAATGCCTTAATCTAATTTAATATGTCAGATGAAAGCCACGAAATTCAACAAGAACTCACATTCGGACAACCTTGGATACAACTTCTTATCCTGAAGAACCTGAGCACATTAAGCAAATAATCCATAAATATTGCTGGCTCATTAGGCAACTCAGCCTCTGATCAAGAGTAGACTAGAATATCATCGATAAATACAATCACAAACTTATCTAAGAAGGGTGTGAATACGCGGTTCATCAAATCCATAAATATTGCTGGCTCATTAGGCAACCTAAAAGACATAACAAGAAACTAAAAGTTACCATATCTGATCCCGAATGCTGTCTTTGGAATGTCTTTCTCTCTGACCCTGACTTGATGATAACCTAATCTCAAGTCTATCTTTCAAAAACATCTGGCACCCTGCAACTGATCAAATAGGTCATCAATTCTCAGAAGCGGATACTTGTTATTTATCGTCACCTTATTCAGTTGTCTGTAATCTTTACACATTCATAACGACCCATCTTTCTTCCTTACAAATAACATTGGTGCTCCTCACGGTGACGAACTAGGCCTAATAAAGCCCTTCTCGAGCAAATCTTTCAACTGCTTTTTAAATTCAATTAGCTCAGCTGGGGCCATTTTATAAGGGGGAATAGTTATCGACTATATATCTGGTAGCACATCAATAGCAAAGTCAATCTCACGCTCTGGCAGAAAGCCTGGAAGTTCATCTAGGAATTCATCAACCTTTTGCAATCATCTTCTTTACCTTGAGATAGGAAATAAACCTACCTCTCGCCAAAGTTGTATTACATTTCTGATCTAGCACTAGCTCTCCTAGAAACTGAAACTAAATCACCTTTGTTCTGCAATCAACGTTCGCATATATGTGTGTGTATTTGATTCGGTTCCCAATGCACTCGGATGCATTTCGGGACTTGGGTTGGGAAATTAAAATTAAGGCATTTGGGGTTGACTTGGTCAACGAGACCTCCGTTGGGAATTTCAAAGGCACGGACGCGTTCGTAGCGCATTTTTATGTGTGTCTATGTGTACGGTATGTGAGCAGATGGCCTTTGGTGGCACCACCGTGGCAGCGGTACTGCGGGAGCGGTAACCCTGCCGCTGGAGCAGTCAATGACTTTTGGACATTACCGCTGAAGCGGCACCGCTGGGGCTGTCCCAGTGCCGCTAAAGCGGGTGACGGGCAGTTTGTAATATTAATAAAGTGTTAAAAGCTCTTAGACCCTCATTATTTCCCATCCAGATATTGGAGCTTGGGGGAACTGTTCTTAGGGATATTTGGAGGAGATTCTTGGAGGTAAATCTTTCCTATCACTTTACTATTTCTTAAATCATAATCACCTTAGATTTTCATTCCCTTTGATAAACCCTTAGTAATGGAAGTTGGAAGAGAGTTTTTGATGAACGCTTTCTCTAGGCTTACTAATGATAAATTGATGATGTTTATGTTAGATTTTGATGAATCTAAACTTATTAATCATATACCTTCCATTCTTAGCGTTAAATTTCAGAATCAAGAAATTAGGGTTTATACCCAATTTGGGGTTTTGCTTAAAATTAGAAATTAGGCTAATTCTTGAGTTAAATCAGCAATTAGTGGTTGGGTTATGATCACCTTGGTTAATTTGGTAATTTGCTTCCGAATTTCCTGTTTTACACTTGTGGGCCCGTTTCTCCAAATTCTAGGGTTAGAATTGACCTAAAATGAATAATAGCAATATTAGTATCATTCTTCATGATTTCTAATCTATATTTTGATTATGCTTAGACTACTTTGGTTCTGAGGTTCAGCGGAAAGGCAAGGCAAAGGAGTAAGTTGTTGGTGTTGCGATTCGGCCACCCACGTACACTATGGCTTACCTTTGGTTAGACTTCGTATAGCGAAGTGCATATTTAGATTGTATTATTGGAGATAGCATGTGAACCTTGGGGTATGAAGTCGGGATGGATATTGCCTTAGGTTGGGCCCTGTTGTGTGTTGGGGCTAGCCACCCTGTTATGAGTGAATTGATTGTTTTATTATGCCGGCTTGATGCCATGTGTCGTTGGTAAATATCGGATTCTGTTTATCATCCGTGATTATGATATTGTTGGCGTACCCACTGTTGGTACTTGTAATTCAGTCATATTATTGGCATACCCACTGTTGGTATTTGATTCAGATATATTGCTAGCGTATCCACTGTCGGTACTTGTGATATTGAGCATGATTGTTGATGTGATTCATACATTGCACGCACTCTCATTTTCATGATACACTATTGAGATATTGATTATACTTGATGAAATGCTTGATGAGCTAGGCTCACTTTTACTTGAGTGGCGTGAGGGTCTGATATTTGATGTTTGTCCCGAAATCGTGGATTGAGTGACTTGATACATGATGAAACTATTTTACTTGAGTGACATGTGAGTTCGATGTCCGATGTTCATTCCGAAATTATGGATTGAGTGAGTGCATGGACTCCACGGGTCCCCCAGAGTGGTGGCTGTGAGAACCCCGTGGGCAAAGATTCGGGGTCCCGTCTATCTATTAGGCAAAGATCCGAGATGGGCGGCACTTAGACTTCGCGAGTCACACTGGGTTGTGTTACTGGGATGTCGATATTTTCGTCCGGAGCACATGCGTACAACGCATTTGCATGGAATTGCATTGCATTCGTACCATCACTGCATTGCATTGCATTATGACTTGATTGTGATGTTTGGTGTTGGATTGGATACCTTCAGACTTGGCACATTTGGGATTAGATGTTATACGTAGGTGATGGAAATTATTACATTGTCTTATACTTGCATGTTTATTTACTTATTTGCTTTATTATCTGAATTGTGTTACCTATGCTTAGTCGACCAATGATGCCTACCAAGATCGTTGTTTGTGCGACTGCAGCTGTCTTTGCATTCTTTTATCAATGCAGTATCGGAGTGGGATCCACTTCCGTGACTCGTGGCTGATCGATGCTTCAGCTTTCTCTCGAGTTTCCAGGGTAAGCATGGCCGTCCGCTGACCTCGAAGACTTTCCTATCATATGTCCTATTTTATTCAGAGGCATAGACATTTTATGTATTAGTATTCCAGATTGTATTATCGCCCTTTAGATGCTCTTGTATTATTCAGACTAGACCCTGGGGGTGTTTATTATCATTCCGCACTTTCTATTACTTATATAGTTATATATTTGTTCTTTTCCGTTACTTAATTTTCTTCTTTTATGTATTTATTCATGGTTGAGTTGAGGGTTCGCTTATCGAGGTGGGAAGGTAAGTGTCCGTACAACTTAGCAAAATTGGGTCGTGACAATCCCTTATTTCTTCTCCTTTAATTTCCTCTAATCTTCTTACACCATTTATGATTATGGCAAACCTTAAATGAAGGTTCTTTCTTTCTTCCAAACTCTTATAAGACCCCTGGGGAATGTTTGTAATGAATGTCCTAGAATAATTGATAGCTTTAAGATGGCTTCCTTTTTGCAAGAATGGGTTTCATAACTAATTCTAAGCCCAACCCTTGCTATTTCTCAAAGGGGTTAACTAGCTAAGTCACTATTAGTGTCTCATGTGAATAATTGAGGCAAGTTTGACTTAGGTTAACCTTGTTTCCCATTAAAAGAGGTGAAATAGCAATAATCAAGAATCTAGAATGATCAATTTAGAAATGACAATTTTACCGCTACGACCCAATTTCTTGAATTGTTGCTTACTCAAGTGTGTCCTCTTTCTTTGTTATATCCCGTATTTTGTACATTGGGACAATCCGAGATAACCACGATAAGTTAGGGACAAGACTATTCCGGGATACGAAGTTGAGATTTTTGACACCCGATTTTATTTTAAGGCATAAGTGGCTTATGATTTCATGGGCATGGAATATTAAGAAAATTTGGGGTGAAAAGTGAATTATGGAAAGTTATTAAATTTTCATGAAATGGCCAAGTTTGGCCGTGTGGCATGGTGTGGGACCCACCCTTGGTTGGCCAAATTTGACTAGTCCAAGCTATGAAGGGTGCATGTGATTACTCCACAATTGTAAGGGCTAGAAGTGAAGAAAATAATTCTTGAGGGGGCTAAGGTGGCCGGCCAAGAGTGTGTGGGCCATAGGGCCACATGTGTTAATTCATATGGAAATAAAAGATGACAAGTTAAGTCATCTTCATCATTTTTCATACTCTAGAAAATTGAAGAACCATGGAGAAAAGGATGAAGGCCATATTCGGCCAAGGGGAGAAAAATGGAGGTCCAAAAATAGCCATCAAAAAAATTAATTCTTCTAGGTTTTCAACTCATTGGAAGGTCCTAAACAACATGGAGTAATTGTTAGAGCAAGAAAACCGTTCATCTTTACAATTCTCAACTCAAGCTATGTTGAAGAACTAAGTGAAGAAGGTAAGTTTTAATCCTCTTTTCATGTGTTATGGAGGGTTTGTGCATGTTGTAGTAAGTGGAAATGGATGAAATTCATGAAAATATGGATGTTGGTATGTGGCCGTGTATATGTGGTGTCTTGATAGGATGAGATGAACTAATTTTGTTTAATGTTTTGGTTGTTGTTGCATGGATTCCATAATGAAAATGATGGTTTAGTAATTCAAATTGAAGTTGTAATCGTTTGTGGGTTGTTGGAGAAGGTAATGCGATTTTATTATAGTTTCTTATATCATTGAGGTTAATGTTGTTAACGTGCGGAATGTTGGTGTAATTTATGAATTTGGAAGAAAGAAATGTGGATGTTGTTATTCTCGGGTTGGAATGGTTTTCGGGTGAAGTGGTGTTTTGTTTGGGTTGTTTGAAATATTGTGTGAATTGTTTAAAATGTTCTTGAATATTGTTTGTATGGATTCGGACTAGTATTTGAATGTATAAGCGTTGTTACTGGTTTGAAATGTAGGCAGTTGAATGGAATATAATGGCATGTTGTTGAATTATGTATAAAAGAGCTACTAACGTTAGAATGCGCTTTGATTTGAGTATTGATGTTGTTAGTGTGGTTGTTGGCATTGTTGTTGATGAATTTGGCCGAGTTGAATTCTCGGGGTTGTTGTATTTATAGGGGAAATGCTGCCCAAATTTCTGTAGAATTTGGTGTTCGCTTGGAATCAGGTCCCTAAATGCTTTTAGGTAATGTTTGGTATTTAATGACATATTGTAGATCTTGGGAAGTCCGCGATGTAAGTTTGGATTAGTTTCGAGAGCGGAGCGAGGTATGTGAAGCTTACCCTTCTTTCTTTTGGCATGCCTTAGTTGTAATTAGGCTATGATACGAGTCTCGGGGTAACTCCATTCTTAAGATCCGAGCACGTATACGATTCTTATTCACTTCTTGATGCTCACGTTCTTAATATGGTCAAATTATGGCTTTTAAGTCTTTTGTACAGTTGGATTTCAAAAGTTGCATAATGAATGTTGTTTTTAAAGGATTCCATAACTACGAACGACTTTTGAAAAGATTTAGTGTGACTATCGTCTTAAACTCGGACGTTGATTACTTACTTCTCTATCAAGTTTGTAATGACGATTATGCCCCTAATTTCCTTAAGTTATTTCATACGGTTTGATACGTATTTATGAGCCCTAAAGTTCCATTTTATATGTTCTCGAACGGCATTCGGAAGAAACTTGGTTTGACTATCGCCTTGGTTTTTAAATGACGGTTCATCTGATTATTCCATCGAGTCTCTGAAAAATGTTTTTAAATTGCATATGGTTACTCACGACTCTGCTCGTGCATTCTGTATTTACATCCTTCACCGAGTCCCGGCCGGTTATGTATCGTGCGCACTATGTTATTTTCCGGTGTGATGTCATTTACGGTTCACCGAGCTCCTCCCTAGGGCCGGGTTCCGTTTATATTTGGTGTTATGTTGTGTTATGGCGTTATGGTGTGCTATGATGTGTTATGGGGATATGTCGGGTTACGGAGATATGAAACCTTCTGGTGTGATGCTGTGTTATGGCGCCAACGACGGGCGGGCGACCATATTCTAAGAGCCCCATGCATGATTATGTTTTTTTGAGTAAGCATTTTGATATTCTGGATATTGCATTTACTTTCTGTACTTCTGGTTTTGATTATGATCCTGTTTACTATATTTCATGCTTTGCATACTCAGTACATATATTCCGATCGACCCCCCCTTTCTTCGGGGGGTCGCGTTTTCATGCCGCGGTGTACGGATACTTGTTTGGATGATCCATTGCCTTAGGATCCGTTCAGCTGTCTTGGAGCGCTCCCTTGTTTCGGAGCCTATACTTTGGTCCAGATTCTGTTATCGTACATATGCATATGTTTATTCAGGGGTACGGTGGGGCCCTGTCCCGTCATATGATTTTGTTGTGATTCTTAGAGGTCTGTAGACATATATGTGTGGGTATGGGTAGTCACTGTTCAGTCATGTCTGTGTGATTTGTGTTTTGGACGTCCCCCCGTATTCTCGATAGCCTTGCCGGCTTATATGTGATGTCATTTGTCGAAGGATTTGACTACATTATGTATGTATGTGTTTGTGACAATGTTGGGGCGACGTATTACTATTCTGTATGTATAAGATCTGGCTATGCCAGCTATGGTCTGATGTCTGACTATTGTATATGTATAATCTGTTTGTACGCTGATTATGGTTAGCAGGTGCGTCTGGGTGCCCCGCTCGGGCACTAGTCACGGCCTACGGGGTTGGGTCGTGACAAAAGTGGTATCAGAGCAGTTCGTCCTCGGATTGTCTACAGACCGTGTTCGGCAGAGTCTTGTTTATGGTGTGAAGCCGGCCACACTTATAAACAGGAGGCTGCGGGGCATTTAGGAATTAGTGACCCTTTTTCTGTCCTAGATCGTGCGATAGAGCCAAGTCATAGGAAATGAGATCCCTCGTACTAACTTTTGATTTCAGCGGAAGGACGACGTCGACAAAAGAAAGTGACTGATGATATTGGAAGCTATGAAGCGCGCAGGTAAGTAAAGGTACAAAAAGCATATGTTTACTAAGGTATTGAAGTATGATCGAAATGTAGAGTTGGAAACCGAAAGGGGAAGTAAATAGGAAAGTGTAACAGGTGTGGTTCGAGTTGGACATACGAGGTAAGCCCATCATTTTCATACTGATGTTGATATCGGGAGCCTTGTGTGGCCGTGATATGATATGATAATATATATATATATATATATATATTGGCCCCGTGAGGCATTGTTGGTATTTCCCCGTGGGTGACGTGTTTTGAGATAGTAAGAAATATAGAGGAAACTCTGCCGAAATTTTTCCAGGAAATAAAACAAGAATGAGGTATGGGTTTGTAATATGCCTCGAAAGGTCGTGTTAATAGTAAGGATAGAATTTGACTAAGTTGCAAGTACGGCTGACCTTGAAAAGTAAGTTAACTCATCGAATTGGCGGTAATAGTAATTAGGAGGTCGATATCGATAGATAAGAAGAAGAATTGTGACGGATATGAAAGTACTGATAAGACAACTTGTGAGATATTAAAGATAAGATTGACCGGAAAGGGTAAAAGTTGAAGTGTGACACTATAAGGTTGATTACGAACAGGATATTATGTGAATATCATAGGGATCATTATGAAAATGAGCAAAACCTAGCGGGGAAGCGACTAAAGGATATGACGTGATCCGTGTGACTAAAGTATGAAGGTGAGCTAGTGATAAAAAAAAAAGGGATTAATTGGAAGGAGGAGATAAAAAGAAAAGTGAGTAAGATAACGGTGTAGTAATAGATGATGACATATGTAGCCGTGAACACGGGTAATATCAGCGACGGAACTGTGAAAGACCAAGCCATAGAAAGATGAGCAATAGGGTAGAATGGGTGTTAGGAAATGACCGATATGATAGGAACAAATAGGGATGAACAGAATATGATTTGAAAACGAGGAAGGGATTATGTAGGAGTAGTATTTCCCAAAGGACATAAAGGTATTATAAAATTCCTCGTGCGCAGGAAAGAGGGATGAACATAGATTGGGGAAATATGGTAAGGGGGGATGCTAAAGGAAGCACCCAGGATAGGCATAATTAAATAAGTGTGAATATGGAACGAAAAGGGAATATATAGTTATGAATTTAAAGGTGTAGTACGACGACATGGTTATAAGGTAAGGCCATTATTAAGACGAACTTGGTATGGTTTTGAGTTAGTTAGAAGCTTGTGTTGGGCACACAGTAAGGGTAAAAAGGCATAAAGCATAAAGGGACACTACGTGCACACGACTTCACCTAAAAAAAAATAATGGAATCTTTAGGCGATGAAGACGGTAGGCTCAAGGAACAGATTGTGCAATATAATTTCACCAAAAGGAACAGGTGATATAGATTGCGATAAAGGTGCTACTTCAAGAGAACCTTAGACACGTATCGTCGGAATATAAGTGCCACCTAACTGAGAATTTGGAATGCCTACAAGTATTAAAGAATTATTGAGTGAAGTACGAGACCCTTTCTAATCTTGGAGATGTGTTATGAGAGAACGCTTCAAGCTCGTCAAGACTCCAACTTACTCCCGTATTATGTGCGAAGGTCATGCGACGAGGTTGACGCGATCATATTAACATTAGACGTCGCATTTCATCAGAGAGTCCCAAAGTTAAGCGTGCTTGGAGAGGGTGCAATTTTAGGGATGGGTGACCCCTTCGGGAAGTTTACTAAAAGTCTTATAGAGCTGGACATAGGAAAGATAAATGGGAAGCTGGGGTAGCCTAAGAGAAATCCGAACATACAGAGTGGGCAGAAACCCTATGAGGTCACGTGGGACGAGGCAGACTGAACCGGTGAAAAAAAAGAAGGTGCATTACAGCTTTAGAATCAGGGTAAGTTGAATAGTGTTGGAAATATTTTGTGAATAAGATGGTAGCGATTATGTATACGTATGTATATGATATCCCATACATGGCTATAGTGAATCCCAGCAATCGACGTTGAGGCATATTGGAAGGCATTAATCAGACAGGGTAAGGAAGTTCAAGTGAAAGAAAATAAAAATGGCACAAATGTTATAAGGCAAGCCGATGCTGTTTTCGCTACGAGTTGAGCTTGGAAAGTTCTAAGATAATGATATTTGGGAAAGAAAGAAAGTAAGTAGACGGTAGGTAAGGTGACCAAAATGTTGGAGAGAGCGAAAGAGTAAAGCACGGCGCGATTTGAATAGAAATGTGAGGGTAGGCGTGTGAGAAAGATGGAGTGTGATGGCATGGAACCAAAGAGGATTGTGTAGAATTGCAGGATAGACTTCGATAAGTGGAACGAAAGAACAATGACCACAACGAAAATGAGAAGTAAAGGAAAGAAAGATTAAGCCGTGCAACGGTGCTAGAGAGATTTCTAACTTCCGAAGAATAAGTGCGAAGGCGACGGATATCTAAAAACTATTGGTGTATTAGGACCCCTTAATAAGGGGGGGAGAACATATTGAACTTGAAAGAGGTTATGGCGTTCTTATGCCCTAGAAGGGGAAATTCATTAACTTGGAGCCAGAGTTTGAAATACAAGGAAATCAAAAACACATATGCCTGTGTCATGAGAGAATCGAAAGGGAGTAAAAATTTCCGTAGCCCTATATTTTTTTGGGTTTGTATGGTAAGATTTGAGGGACAAAGGTTAAAGAAATAGTTGTGGCAAAAAAAGCTAAAGGAAAAGTTGCGGCTTAGGCTATGATTTAGTTTGAACTCGAATTACGAGTTGCCATAAGTGTAGTTGCAATCGTGAAGGATAACGAAGGGTGCAGAACCACTACGTACAAATATACTTTGGATTGACGGAAGTAGTCTGCGAAAGGACTAGGAGAAATAGTTTGAAGGACATAACCATTATACCCACTAGCAACAAAGTCATGTTGGGTGAGTACTCGGAATGTAAAGGTAAAATGGTGACAAGGTTATAAGGACTAATGACGTTGACCATGGAACCACAAGTGAGTCCTAGCACAGTGTGTCCCCCTCAGACTAACAGACAGGCCGAGCGTACTATTCAGACGTTAAGGGATATGTTGCGGGCCTGTGTTATAAATTTCAGACATAGCTGAGATGATGCGTTATGTTACACCTTGCATTTTGAGCCTTTGGATATTTTAGAGTCAATATGGAAAGTTTAGGGCAAGGTCATTTTTTTTCGGTTTCGTTGTAATGCGTAAGTCGTTGAAAAATATTATTAGAGTGGAAATATTGATAAAGACTAAGGACAAAAAAGGGGAAATTTTTCAAAAAGGCATTATGGAATTTTGTGAAAAGGGGAGGGGGGAAAAAGGTATTTCACGAAAGTTCAAGAAA